>NC_056733.1:146797375-146850683 GCF_019279795.1 Protopterus annectens | reverse complement strand
AAAAATTATATGAAACACAAAGGGGAACTCTGAAAGAAAGGATGTGACAGTAAATAGTCTTGTAACCATTTTTTTAACATGCAATAGTTTAAAGAGCATACTGGGACCTTGCAAAAAAGCAGCAGTCTAATAATTTTTGTTTTAAGAATTTTTCAATTGAAATTATTGATTATGAATATTATGAAGGGTTGTCTAAAGAGTGTATAAAGAAACTGGATATAATATTATATTATGCTGCTTATGGGCTGGATGGAAACTAAGACAGATGTTTTCTACAGATAAACAATAATGGAATTCAACACGTAAATCAGAGAGAGGTCAGCTTTATAAACTGCTTTTTTGGGGCAAATGACATGCCTGTACTGTTTCTTTTGGATTTCCACAAAGTACCATGGGACACTTTACATCCAACTAAACTTGGGCAGATAAGAGCTCAGTTTAACATCTCATTCACTGGAGTGTTTCTCAGAATTAAGGTACTTAAAGCTGGTTTAAAATGTAGAACGCACAGCCTTCTGTTCTTTCTAAAAACAAAGGCAAGTGCATTACTTGTTGAGCCACAGACACTGTTTTAACACCATTTGGTGTTTTGCATCAATTTGGGATCTATATTTAATTGCTCTAGGTGACATTTTCTAAACTAAAAAAAAAAATCTAGGCCCGTTTCCTACCTTTCCTGTAACTAGTGTAGTCCAGATTCAGATTTGCTATATCCAGGACTGTATGTAAGCTTCTGAGCCCCCCTCCCCCCAAGCTTTCTGTGTTGGATGGAAGCCTTCTAGCTTATCAGTTGGAGTGGTAAGCACTAGGTAACCCATCTACCACATAAGGAGTGGTTCTGGCCTAGAAATTGTAGTTATTGGCCATTTGGTCAGTGTTTTCCATCTCTCTCAACTTTCTGATTTAAAAGCCCGCATTTGCACTTGTTTCCCCCCTTTCCTGTAACTAGTTTAGTCCAGATACAGATTCTTAAGTTTTAGCACTTGAAGTTGCTTATTCGTGATCAGCAATTGTTCAGAACTTCTTGTAAGCACTAAATAACAGCACTCAACCTTCCTCATTACCTAGAGGAAAACAAACAGTTTTGGTACTTACTTTCCTCACTTGCTTAGAGAAAAACGGCTCTTGTACTCACTTTCCTCACTTATCTAGAGGAAGATAGTTTTTTATTCAGGCATGTCCAAGGGTCAGCTCCCAGTGTTCTCTCCTATCTATCTGATGAATCTGGGCATCTAGGGGCAATGTAGAAATTACCTCATGTACACAGACAACCCTCTCCTCCTACCACCCAACACTACAACCTGTGAGAGATGCACTTATCTAGCCAAACTGGAGGTAAAGCTCTCTCCAACCAACTGAAAAAATGAAACACAGCTGAAAATAAGGACCACGTTGTTTACTGCAAAAACACTCAGTAAAAAAATCACAATGTTAGTGCTTTTGTAAGGTACACTGCCCAAACTTCATCAGACAAAGTGAATTAAAACACATTAAGCATTTATATACAAGAGCATACCCCCACAGTCATTACTTATTAAAGTACCACTAGCATATAAACTAATCAATAGACTTGAAAATACTATGAACTTTAAATAAACTTTCGTATTATACTAAAAAACTGTATATTGTCAAAAAAAAAAAAAAAAAAATATATATATATATATATATATATATATATATATATATATATATATATATATACATATGTATATATATATATATATATATATATACATATATATATATATATATACATATATATACATATACATATATATATACACACACACACACACACATACACACACACACATACATAAATACATCAAAAATCATCACAGCGGTTAGGGGTAGCCATGGGTTCTCCCTGTGCCCCCCCCCCCCATTTGCTAACCTCGTAATGGCTTTGTGGGAGAAGCATTATTTGTTTCCTTCAACTTTTTTGCCAATGTGGTTTCGTATTTGAAGTACCTGGATGACTTATTTATTGCATGGAATGGTCCTGAGAATGATTTAATTGAATTTATTAGTTACATCAATGGAAGTACTGCTTTTCTTAAGTTAACATATAGTGTGGATGCAGTACAGATATCTTACCTGGATGTGCTGCTGACCCAAACTGAGTATGTTTTTTTGAAATCAAATATTTTTAGGAAACCTACTTATTCAAATAGCACATTACATTTCAATAGTAACCATCCTTTTCATGTAAAACGTGGTATTATCAAGGGTCAGCTGGTTAGAGCAGCCCGGATGGTCTCTTCTAATGTGGATTTTCTTGAAGAATGTGACCGTATGTGTCAAATGTTCATGGATAGGGCATATCCTATAGGGTTAATTAATAACATCAGAAAGGAGGTCATGGACAAACGGTTTAAAAGGGGTTTATGAACCAATTTTGATGAACCCATATGAGAATGGTATAAATCTAGAGGCATGTTTAACTAGAGGCGAATGACCAAGACAAGTCCTTTGTGTCTGAGATGGAAGTTTGTCAGAGAGGTCGGAATTGGATAAACAGGGGAGTGTTTCCTGCCCCTTTGTATCCACCTTTTCAACTGATAGTTATACTATACAACATACAGTTAATAAAAATTGGACCATTTTAAGAAGTGATCCTAATATGGGGGCTTTTTTTGGTGAATGCCCTGAGTTTGTGTTTAGGAGAGGTAGGAATATTAAAAATATGCTGGAACAGAATAAAGAGACTAAATCAGTGGGTAAAATGTCATGCTGTGGTATGTGTAGTTAGTGTAGATGTATTTTGTCTACAAATAAGGTCAGAATAAACAGTAAGGAGATTAACATTAAAGGGAAATTTAATTGTCACACATATGGTGTGGTATATGCTGCATTGTGTTTCTCATGTCCGGGCTTTTACGTTGGGAAGACCCAACTGAAATTGAGTCAACGTATATAAGAACATTTGTATGAGGTCTGCCACTGTGATGAGAGCAATGCTTTATACAGACATATAAAAAAGTTTTCTGACCATAATTTCAAAGTTGTGGTGTTACAGCAGATTAAGCAGAGGGAAGGGGGGCCAGTGGAAATTGTGGTTGGAAGATAAGGAGACCAGGTGGCAGGTCTTCCTTAATGCCCATGCCCCACCCCAGTTTAAATGATGCTATTTCAAACAATCTCCAAAGCCATCTTCATGCTTCTTAAGACAAAAGTGGTGAACTTCATGACACCCATGCAGATGGACAATACAGTTACAACTACTGAATCCTACACAATTGCACTTTATAAGCACTTACATGAGTGCATGGATCGTGCTATCCCAAACAGAACCAAGATGCTATCCTCCAAATAAAAAAAAGCCAATCTGGTGGTCCACTGCCATAAACTGTACAACAGAAGGAAGAAACTGTTGCAAGAGAGAGTAAAATCCCATGAGTGGAGGAGCTTTCTGGTCAGCCTTAGTAAGAAGCTGCGACGCCTGATAAAATCCTCCAAAGCTAGTTACTAAAACAAAATGCCACTGATTCTAAAGACAACCACAAAGCATTCTATAGTCATGTCAAGAATCTCAATGGTAACACTCAGATCTGCTCTGAGTTACAGCACAATGGCACTACATATACAGACCCAACTGATATTGCCAACATCTTGGCAGATAGGTTTAGTGCTAACTTTACCACCCCTCCCCTCTCACCCCCTAAAGAGCCCATCTCTATACCGAAAGAATGCAAAGTTCCTGTAATCACGGCTACACAGGTAAAAAACACACTCTCCAAAGCCAAGAACACAGCATCCATGGGACCAGACAACATCCCAGGCTGCGTTCTACATGAATTGGCACCCCACCTAAGTACCATGTTCAATCATAGCCTCACCTCAGGCTTTGTGCCTGTTGAATGACAGACAGCAACGGTTATCCCACTCCACAAGGGGGGAGACACCACAGACCCCAGGAACTACCGCCCCATTAGACTGACGAGCCTGGTCTGCAAGGCCATGGAACATGGAACATATCATGGAATTTATAAACAAAGACATTGGTAATCTCCAAACTCTGGACCCCACCCAGTTCGGGTTTGTAAAAGGCAGATCATGTCTCCTAAACCGGATAGACTTCTTTGAAGCAGTCACCAAAGCCGTAGACGAGGGTAAGGTGGTTCAGACAGCCTATCTAGATCTTGCCAAGGCTTTCAACACCATCTCCCACTCTGGAAATATAGATAAACTCGCTAAACTAAGTATAAATCCCTATGTCACAAGATGGGTGGCCAACTGGCTCACTGACAGAACCCACACTGTGAAAGTAGCAGACTCCAAATCTGACTTCAGACTAGTGACAAGTGGAGTACCACAGGGTTCAGTCCTGGGTCCTCTCCTGTTTGGTATTTACTTCTCTGAAGTACAGGCTAACACAGAAGGTCTTTGGATAATGAAGTTAGCAGATGACTGCAAACTAGGAGCTGTAATCAAAAAGTACAGTTTTGTACCTACCATAAATGTAGATGTCCGATAGACATGCAACTGCAGTCATAACATGTGGGTTGTCCTGCCTTAGGCAGCCCTCGGTCGGCCGGATTCCAAAGTCTGGGTCCGACGTCGGCTGATGTCGCATTTCTCTCCGACGTCAGAGCGGCTGGAGTATATAAGCATCAGCCGACACCATTTTCTTCAGTGTTTCTTGCCCCAGATGCCAGGTGCCCTCCAAGGAAGGCTGTAATCAAATTGGAAGACAAAAACAGGATTCCAAACAAATAAATGAGCAATAAAACAAATACACCATAACAGATATCCCCAGCTAAGAGTAACAGGGATAGGAGTGGACCCTAGGCATAGAGGGGTATGGAGGAGGGAATAGACTGCAGTTGCATGTCTATCGGACATCTACATTTATGGTAGGTACAAAACTGTACTATGTCCTTCAAGAATGCAACTGCAGTCATAACATGTGGGTAGAATACCATCGCTTAGCTGGGGGAGGAGGTATGCTCTAGGAAAGAGATGGTGTGGCAATCAAACCCTGCAGGACTGCTGAAGCAAAGCCTGCTCTGGATCTGGAATATAGAGGGAGATTGTAGTGTTTGGAGAATGTATGCACGGAGCTCCATGTAGCAGCTTCTAGAATGTCCTTGGTAGGCACCACTCTTAAAAATGCTGTAGAGGTGGCTGTAGCTCTGGTGGAATGTGGTCTGACATTGGCTGGAACAGTCTTTCCATGAAAGGAATAACAGAATCTGATGCAATGTCCAATCCATTTAGAAATAGTCCATTTTGAAATTGCTTTTCCCTGGACTGCAGGGCGTAAGCTACAAAAGTTGTTCAGACTTCCTACTGGCCTTGGTTCTGTCCAGGTAGTATCGAAGTTGTCTGTGAATGTCCAAGGTATGCAAAAGTCTTTCCCCCTTGTTCTCAGGATTGGGGAAGAAAGCAGGCAGATGAATGGCTTGATTTAGAGAAACCCTAGATACCACCTTTGGCATAAAAGTAGGGTTGGTCCTCAATGAAACCCTGTCTCTGTGGAAAATAATAAAGGGTGGTATTGCCATTAGGGCCTGTAGCTCCGAAACCCTTCTTGCTGAGGTAATTGCCAACAAGAAAGCTGTCTTCCATGATAGAAATTGCAAGTCAGCTGAAGCTGCTGGCTCAAAAGGAGGTAGAGTCAGTTTTTCTAAGATAAAATTGAGGTCCCAGGCTGGCACTGGGGTCTTTCTTGGTGGCTTAATGTTCTTGATTCCCCTGAGGAATTGTCTTAGTAAGGGGTGAGAGAAAACAGGAGGATCAGTGTTGTATATAGCTGAAATAGCAGATGCATGTATCTTTATGGAAGAATATGAGAGGCCATTCTTTAACATATCTGCCAAATATTCCAAGATAAGTGGGATGTTCAGCAATGAAGCATCATGTCCCTTGCTGGTATTCCAATTGCTGTATCTTTTCCACTTTGCTAAGTAAACCTTTCTGGTGGATGGTCTTCGAGCCTCTGTTAGTATCCGCTGAACTTCCTTAGAGAGAGATAAGCTGAAGTTATTTATGGGATCTCCCAAGCTGTTAGCTGCAGTGTCTGAAGGTTTGGATGCAGTGTTTCGAAATTGTGTTGAGTCAAAAGTAGAGGCCACTGAGGGAGGGCCCACCTCCTGGTGTGACATATGCTCCGTAGTAGTGGGTACCAGTGTTGTCTTGGCCAATCCAGAGCTATTATGATTCCCTTGGGCTTCTCTGCTTTGATCTTTAGTAATACTGAGGTCATCAGTGGCAGAGGTGGGAATGCATAGATTGCTAGGAGTTCCAATTGAATGAGAGGGCATCTATTTTCCAAGCTTTTGGATGGTATGTCCTTGTGCAAAATTTTGGTAGAAGATGGTTGAGGTGAGAGGCAAATAGGTCCACTTCTGGCTTGCCCCATGTCGAAGTGAGTTGTCTGAAGGCCTTCGGATGTAACCTCCACTCGTGTGGATCTGTGAAATTCTGCTTAGGCTGTCCGCCAACACATGGTCTTTTCCTGGAACAAACTGGGATTGTAACTGGATGTTTAGGCTCAGTGATTTCTCCCAAAGCTGCATTGTCAGTCTGCAAAGGGGTAAGAATGGGTGCCCCTGCTTGTTTATGTACCACATCACAGTGGTGTTGTGTGTCCGTATCATTAAATGGCCTTGCTGGAGTTGGTGTTGAAAAGCCTCGATGGCATGCATTACTGCCAGCATTTCCTTTTGGTTTATATGCAGATGTGTTTCCTTTGGAGACCATTGTCCTTGTATACACCTGCCTTCCATGTGCACCCCCCATCCAAGGTCTGAGGCGTCTGTAGTCATGGTCTGTGTTATCTGTGTTTTTTTTGAATGACATACCTATGTTTTCCTGGCTCACCGAGGCCCACCATAGGAATTCCTTTGAAGGCATGGAATGAGCGGTATGATTGTCTCCAAGTTGTTGCTGTGTTGAGACCAAATGCTTATGTACCACTGAAGCTTTCTCATGTGTAGTTTTGCTAATGGAACCAGTAGAATGCAGGATGCCATGTAACCCAGGGCCTGTAGGAATCTCCTTGCAGTCAACTGGGTGAGTTTTGCTAAACCTTTGAAGTAATGAGTTAACTTTTCTTGCTTGTCTTCTGTCAGGTAAGCCATCTGAGAGGCTGTGTCTAGTTTGGCTCCTAAGAAGATTATTTGCTGGGATGGCTGCAGTCTTGACTTTTGGAAGTTGACTGTGTATCCCAGAGCTTGAAGTAATCGTATGACATAATCCAGGTTTCTTGTCAACATCAATTTGTCTTCCGCTTGTATGAGGCAGTCGTCCAGGTACGGGTAAATTTGTATACCCTGGAGCCTGCAATGAGCAATTACTGAAGCCAGGCATTTTGTAAATACTCTGGGCACAGTAGATAAGCCAAATGGCAATGCTGAGATCTGATAATGCTCTGGCCCTGCAAGAAATCTGAGGTATCTTCTGCAGCTGTGTCTGATAGGGACATGCAGGTATGCCTCCTTGAGGTCCAGAGTAATCAGCCACGACTCCTTGCCCAGCATGGGAAGGAGTTGCTGTAGAGTCAGCATTTTGAACTTTGGTACTATGAGAAATGTGTTTAATGCGGACAAGTCCAGTATTGGTCTCCATTGAGATTCTTTTCTTGGAACAAGGAACAGTCTTGAGTAAAACCCCTGTTCTTGTTCTTGCTGTGGAACTCTTTCTATTGCTTTCATTCGAGTCAGCAGAGTGATTTGTTTGATAGCCTCTGCCCTTTGATTTTGTGGTAGGTTTGGCATGCCTTGTTTTCTTGGTAAGGTATGAAAATGAAACCTGTACCCTCGGTCTATAATGTCCAAAATCCATTTGTCCTTTGTCAGTCTGTGCCAGTTTTCTGCAAACAGAGATAATTTCCCGCCCAAGGGAGCTTCTACTTGTTCCCTGGTAGGCGGTAGTAGAGGAAAGTCATTGAGTTTGTGGTTGTTGGGCAGGTGAAACCCCTGCGTCACTTCTTTGGTTTCCTGGCTGCCATTGTCGACCCCTGTAAGGGCCTCTGTATTGGTCTCGGCCACGTCTGTTCTTACCCCTTTGAAACTTTTCTGGATTAGGAAAGGACCAGTTTTTTGAAGGCCAATTCCTACTGAATCTGGGGGGTTGAACCTGGAGGAAATATTTCCCAGTCTGAACTGATTTTGCTTTTTCTTCGATGGTCTTTAACACATCCTTAGCATTTGCACCAAAAAGCTTGTTCTTTTCCAAAGGTGCATCCAGAAGTTTTGCTTTTACATGATCTGGTAGAGGTTGGTCTTTTAACCAAGCATGTCTACGAATCACTGCCCCTGTCACAGCTGCCCTACATGAAGCTTCCAGTGCATCATATCCACACTGCAGGAAGTGATTGCTTACTTGCTGAGTGTTATGTACAGCTTCCTGCAAAGTCTTCCTGTCTAAAGGATCAGAAGAAGAAGCTAATGTTTTTTGTAAATCTTCTAAGAGATAATCCTGATATTGTAACATGAAAAAGGCAATTTAAAGCTCTCATAGATAAGGTAGTGGATGTGTAAACCATTTTGCCCCATCTCTCTAATGACCTTGCTTCCCTGTTGGAGGGCAAAGGATTTTTTGAGGTGGAGGCTGAAACTCCTTTAGGCCCCTGTGAAATAGTTTCCAAATCAGCAGAATGGGCCCTGAATAAATGGGAATGAGTTTCTGGAACCCTGTAATACCTGTCTGGCTTGGCTGGAGCAGGAGGAAGAGAATCAGGGGTAGCACTAGAGTCAGAATACAAATCATCCAGAACATCAAGTACAGGAGGAATAGCTAAGGGCCTGTGCTGAGGCTTCTTAAGGAAAGTCCTAAGGCGTTTCCTAGAATCAGAATATTCCTGACCCTGCCACTTGAAATGTTCCCTCATGGTGTGCAGAACTTCCCCAAAAGAAATATCCTCAGGAGGGGAGGCCGAAGGGATGGAATCTTCTGCATCAGAGTCCTCATAAGTCTGAAAGAGCTCTTCCTGGCTATCAGAGTGGACAGAGCCCTCAGAGTCTTCATCTGAAGGAGTAGGGTCAGAGGGTTCAACCTGGGGCCTTTTATCAGGAGGAGGCTGGGATGCTCTCTCAGGATGAGCCTGTGAACCTCTAATCATGGAAATTAAATCAGCCGCCATGGACATAATTTGTGTCTCCGGAGTCGGCTGAGGTAAGGATTTAGAAGTAATATGCTTTGTTTTGCTGGCTGCCTTAGCCCTAGTGTAGGCCTTAATAGACATGGCCATAGGAGGCCTGGCAGCTCCACATGCAGGAGTGACCTTGTCTACAGCAATGGTCTCGGGCATTTCCTTGGTTTCGGTATCCGGAGGAAAGTCTATAACTGGCGGAGTAATGTCTGGAATCGGAGTCGTCGGTAATGCGGTGTCTTCGGTTCGGAGCAGTGGAGAGACAGTCTCAGAGGAAACCGGAGCACTCTCGGTAGGTTTTGGCATGGAGTCTGTGGTAGACGCGGGCCGAGGATGTCGTTCCCAGTCTTTTCGTTTTTTGGGTGTTTGCGATGTCGGAAGATCCGATGGCATGGTGTAGGCAAATTTATCACCGAAAAAATCTTCAGCGAACTCCGCCCGGCGCCTGAGAGTGCGCTTGTTGAAGCGAGCGCAGGCTACACAGGCCAAGACATCGTGGTCTGGGGCCCAGGCAAGGGAGGCAGTAAGAGTGGAAATCCTTATGAGGTATTAGTTTACCACAAAAAAGACAATTGTTAACTTTTTCAGTAATTTCTGACATCGGCTGAGGCAAGAAAAGGTCCCCAACGGGGTACTTAGCTTTTTCGATGACTTCGGTATCGTAGAATACAGGAGCTGACCGACCGGCACTTGCAAACTGCTTCTGCTTCGGGCACCGCGGCAAGAAAGACTGAAGAATATGGTGTCGGCTGATGCTTATATACTCCAGCCGCTCTGACGGAGAGAAATGTGACATCAGCCGACGTCAGACCCAGACTTTGGAATCCGGCCGACCGAGGGCTGCCTGAGGCAGGACAACCCACATGTTATGACTGCAGTTGCATTCTTGAAGGACATCCCCTAACGATGTGGACATCCTACGAAAGGGCCTCACTGAGATGGATGCCTGGTGTCAAAGCCATGGCCTCAAGCTCAATGCCGAAAAATGCATTGTCATCCCCTTTGGTAAAAACTCTGTACCCATGAACTACAACATAGGCAGTAATATAAAATGTGTTCTTTAAAATGTGGTTCTTTTATGTTTAATTGATTAATTTAATTTATCTGCTGATAGGCTGCTTTATATTCTGCTGCCCTCCCTATAAATGATATCAATTTTATTTATCTGATGAAGCGTATGTATGGTAGCATACGTGAAAGCGCTTACCTTCTGTTCTATTTTAAACAATAAAAAGTCAAAAATTGTTACGTGGCAGAGTCGGAAGTTTTATTACTATATAGGCAGTAGTATACTTAACACCGAAAGTGTGATAGGAGACCTTGGGACACAGGTGGACAGTAGTCTCTCCTTTGATAATCACATCACCACAGTAGTCAGAAAATCATTCTGTGGCACACCTCATCACAAACGGTTTCTCATAAAAAAAGAGGTCATTGTTCCCCTCTACTCATCACTCATTAGACCCATTATAGGAGTACAACTCCCCTTTTGGTATGTTCCAAGACATCTACAACAACTGGAAAGGCCACAGAAATACCTCACAAAGAGGATTGCCGGCCTCAAACAGATGCCCTACGCATACCGTCTCAAAAAACTCCAGCTTTACTCCGTCGCATATTGCCTACTCAGAGGTGATCTCTGCCTAACATACAAAGCTATTTCAAACCAAGAGCTGTTGGACATGCTCCACTTAAAGAAAACCCAATCCCTCAGAGCTACACGCTCTAGGTACCTAAACATTGTCACCACAATAAACAGAACATACCGGACAGATAGATTCCTGTCTCAGAGACTTCCCATACTCTGGAATAAACTACCTAGCTGTATCAAACAAAGCACCTCATTAGCACTCTTCAAGAAAAATCTTGATGATTGGATGGGAAAAGGGAAATTCACCCCGGGGAACACCTCTGTAGCTCTGCTCAACAGGGGCACAGGAAAATAATTTTCTTGGGTGTCAAAAGTCAGGGTATCTTTTTGGCTGGGCTTGTATAGGCCCCAGGGCCGATAGCCTAGTACCTAGGCTTGTATAGGCCCCAGGGCCGATAGCCTAGTACCTACCACCTATGAACCTATGAACTAAAATAACATGACAACTATTCACTGATGCGTTTTTAAGCCAACTCGTTTATTTGGCTGTAGTATATGCACGCTGACACAGGTCTTATTATAGAAAATTGTAACAAAGGCAAAACCTGTTGCTCTAGTTAAAGTTTGTTACCACAGCTGACTACACACAAACATAAATGTTTTCACTATACCATTTGCATGCCTCCTCAAGTTATTTGCATATCAGCTTAAACTAGTTTTAAATACTGAGCAACTTTAGCCATTAATAGTTGCATTTTTGTAAACCAGAATAGTTTTTTTTTTCATGTTTGTATCTATACAAGCTTCCTTGGGGGTTCTAAACAATAGAAAGGAGAAGAACTGGATAGTTTGCAAAGATGCACAAGAATTGTAGCTTACCCCCTCTGAACAGGTCTGTGAAACTTTTTTTGAAGGTTTAGTTTACAAGTGTGTCAAACCATCAGTCTGTTTTAAAAGCTGTGGCATTCATAAATGAATGTAAAAATGCACATTATAGCTCTTAACAGCAGAGTGCTGTCACCAAGTCATTTTGTTAGAATTTCTCACAGCAGAGCAGTACCTTTCAAAAGTATATTTTACATACTCGGCAGTCATGCCTCACACTCGAATGGCCTTGGGCTACAATGTGATATAACATTTAAGACCAGTACATAATCAGTTCCTTTTAAGGACTGCAGACCAGGTCATGCAATACCTATTCCTAGTCAAGGAGGAAAAAAAAAAAAGAAATATATATGTTATGGACAGGCTATATTAAGAGTTTCACAGTTACTGTTGGGTCACCTTTTGACAACAGGCAGCATTTACAATACAGAGTTGCACTTTCATATACATCTTGCCAATGAAATTAACACCACAATGGGTGTCTTACTTATAGCATGCAGGTGTAAATCTTTTATGAAGGTTCTTTTTAGGAACAGAAAAATGAGTTAAGCCCGATTACTGTGAGGGAGTAACTGGATGCAACCCATACTCCACTTGCAATTCTTTTCTATTAAGTAGTTGTAGCAGGTGGGCTACTGTGTACAACAAATATGCTCATTGATTTCCTTATTTAAATAGATTTCCCAGAGGCTTTTTTTTTTTTTTTTTTTTTTTTTTAGTAAATGTTAAAAACATCAGCTGAAAATAGGCATTCAAAAATTCAGGTAAGTAAACCAAAACCAAAATTTGAAAAACAAAGACTCCTAAAATAAACCCTTAAAGATACTGTTCAAACCTCCAACTTACCAGTGAAAGACTGAGGACAGGTGTGATGGATAGCATCTGCTCACTATTTTTAAAGTTCTGGCAAGTGAAACACCAAAAATAAATTTAATTAAAAAAAATAAACGATGTGTGTATGATGTACATGACCCCTTGCACCCAGTATGTGACGCAATCACACCCACACCTAGCCGCATGATGATGATGTGATTTGGTAGGCTGCATTAGTCAGAAATAAACTGATATTGCTATGCGCAAAAATAAAATTTCAAGCATAAATAAAACAAAACCCCCACAACAAAGGGAGTATTTTATGAATAATACAATTATTCATTAACTATTTGTCTGAGTACAAGTTCTGCTTACTAATTTTTTTACACCACTCATAGCCGGCCTTAGCCATAGGCCAACTAGGCGGGCACATAGGGTGCCGCTCTAGCAGGGGCACTTTTCTAGTTAACTGGAAGGTGTAAATAGACCAAGATGGGGTCACCAGGTGGTGGTGGTGGGGCACTGTGGAGCCCTTTTGCCTAGGGCACCACTTGGCCTAAGGCCGACCCTGTCACCACTGTCATCTTACTATCTCTTTGTGAAGTCGAAATAGAGAGCGAAGTGCTCTGCACCCCAAACAGCATCAACCCTTTTTGCCCCTAATTATGGTGAGCCTTGAAAAGGATAAAAAAAAAAAAAAGCTGCAGCTGTCTTCACGTTTACGTTTTATTTTCTGATAACCTTTTACTTTATATGAAAATGAAATCTAAACAGTCACTGGACACCAACATATGTTCACATAAGGCAGAAATAGAATGCAGATGTGGCACTCCATTTCACACCTTTGGATTTTAAGTTGTTAAATTATTTAATCAAAATGGAAAATTAACAAACCAATAAACTTAATAAAGGAGATGTATTAATGTAAACCTGAAGTAACAGTGGATGGGAACTTTGCTAAGATTTTAAGTTGTTAAATTATTTAATCAAAATGGAAAATTAACAAACCAATAAACTTTATGTAAACCTGAAGTAACAGTGGATGGGAACTTTGCTAAACAAGGAACATTTTTAGTTATCCTTCCACACAGCTGGCTGATTTACAGAGAGGCTTTCATTTGACAAACGCTTCATTACCTTGTTTATCTGAGCTCTGTGCATGTTTTTAGTATTGATAGCTGCAGTCTCGAACTGGTACACCAAGTTATCACCAACATGAGGAATGACCCTAATTGTTTACTTCTTTTATCTGATACAGAGAGGTTCAACAGTCTCTGAATTGTGGGAAGAGTCCACCAAAATAAAAAAAGTCTACCTTTAAGGTTTAATAATAATAATATGCCGAACATGTTATTTAATAAACGGTCATACCTCTACTTGGACTAGTAACCTGGCAGAGATACCAATGAGACACTAACAAAATGGGCAATGGTCACTTACATCATGCAGACTGTGGCCAACTGTGGGAGTTAGATAAAGCATGCAAAAGTAGCGCAAGTCTTGCTTATGTTATTTAGGCTTCAAATCTCGCTAGATGCTATAAGTAACCATCATCCTAATAACATACTCGAGCTGCTTTCTCACTCCTTTGGGCTGGAGAGGAGTACCCTTTTTTCAGATCAAACTCCCTATAAACCTTCCTTACCATTTTCCAGTGAAATAATACAGTCAGTAGCAAAGATATGACAGGTGACCAGCTTCCATCCTTCTGTCTAGCACCCTCATCTACAACCTCTATCAACAATGAAGAGATGACATGGCAACAGCTGGTAGCCTTGTTAGGCACCTCTGCTCAAGTGCACAATCCAAGCAACTTGTTACAGAGAAGAAAGGCTTAAAATGTGCAACAATTTAGCTCTTATCAACTTAGAAAGTTGCTAGGACAACACATTTTACATTAGTGTGAAGCCCAATTATCTGTAATTAATTGAAGGCAATCCTTTGCCACTACTAAACAATTTTTTGACACAGATCAAAAGTGAGGAAACCGTGGACATTCTGCAAAATTCTGGACAGTTGAGAGGTATGCTTCTAAGAATGGTGCTGGTCATATTTCTACAATCCCTTTATTTGATTAGTCTCCTAACATCCTGGCAGCCTTAGAAAAACAAAACAAATGCAAATGATCAGAAAATTGACTGGTATCCTGTAGCTATGTAAAAGCAACACTGTGCACACAAGCATAAAACAGCAGACACATTTACATGCATTAGCCAGAACTCGGGTCTCTTGAACTTCCTTGCATCAGAATCTGTCTCCTGGGGATCAGAATAGTGAGACAACAACAATAATAATGGGCAAGGCCTGCTCTGCAGAGCTCTATACTTCAGTCAATGCCCCCCTCCCACCACGTAAGGTGACAGTTCTCCAAATGCTTGTTTTTTTTATAAACTGTAGTGTTGTCTTTTGATCCATACTACTTCCGTGCAGCTTCACCATGTATACTCTGAACTACCTGCCTCCCTCTTGTTTTATTTCATGACTGACAACAGCTCACAGCACAGATGCAGTTATAAAAAAAAAAAAAAAAAAAAAAGCACTAGCACATATGAGCAAGATCAGTCATTTGCCACACTGCTCTCATCACGAAGGGGGGGGGGGGTACAACTGCACCCCTCCATTTTAACTGTAGAAGGTAGGTAGATCATCAAAAAGCAATTTCCTTCATTTTATTAAGTGGAAAGCTGTAACCTGTGTATTCAGTTTTAGAAGTCTAGATACAATCTGGAACATCTTTTTATTGCCGTTTCCTCAGTGTTTTGACAGGAATTCCTCTTTGCACTTTGGAATGTTAGAACAAACATTGCCATCTTACATTACAGGGTTGGATATATTCAGTTTCCAGTCAATCAGCATCTTAATTACTTCTGACAGGCATCAGAAACCTTAGTCTGCAGCCTTTTGGAAATCTGTCCCACTATGCTTATTAACTTCTCTGAAATGGCATAAGAGGGAAAAAACTTCTTTACTTAAACACCAAAAATAAAAAAGGTAATCTGCAGTGATTTACTCAGATTTAACCAAACACCTCCGCTAGACAAAGATGGGAGGAAAAGTTATGTTGGAAGGAAATAATGAAATTTAGTCCCCAGTACAGGAAACGGTTTAGGCCAATCTATCCATTTCTTAAAATATGCACAGTAAAATATTTGAGTTTGGGTTTTGTGAAAAAGCATGTGTAAACAGTACATTAGTTTCTGAAGCTTGAGTATGCATGGCAAATTTCACAGGAGGAGGAAGGAAGGTGTGAGAAAATGTATTTCGTAATACACTGGAGGAAGATATGAGAGGCAGGAGAAATGAGTAAAAGCAAAATTACAAGCAAGACAAATAAAACCAAAGAAAAGGAGAGATAAGATGCATGTAGATGTTAGAGGAGAAGAGCTAAAATTTTAACCAGAACACCATCAAGTGCAAATCCAGGAGTCAATGAGACGCTCTTAGTTCCAGCTTAAATAAATGAATGTTACGTATTGTCCTTATTGGTGCATGGATCATATTCCAGACTTTAGCTAGACAGTGTGAGTATAGACTTTGAATGCAGTTAATGTACAGTTTATAGATGTCAAGCAAATTTTTGTCACAAGATCGAAGGTGAAGACTGGGGAGGTATTTGCTCCACAGACTCACTTACTTAAACATACTAATTGTGAAGTAACAGAACAGTTGAGAAAAAAGAAAGTCAGTCACTGCTTCCATTCAAACAAAACACCACGGACACTCTGTAGACCTTTTAATTTTCAGTCAAATAAGATTGTCAGTTTTGTTCAGACAACAGTGATTTAGTGAAATGTGATTCAGTCAAAAGAACCAGTACTACATATGAAAGTATGTGTGTATTCAAAACTCGTGTATTTTACTGTTTCCCCTTAACGGTTTACAGTTATATTATATATACATATTGATGGAGGATATCCTGAGTAAATATATATGCATGTTGATGGATGACATCCTGAGTAAATTCAATACATTTCCATGGAGGGAGATGCAATGATTTTGTAGATAACTGCTTATATGTATGCTTCTGGAATGCCAGAAGTTGATAACATTATATTTTGTCGATTTTACATGGCTTACTATGGTTATACTTTTTCTTTCCTCTGAAGTAAGATAGATGGGCAAGCCATCAGACAGCAAAATTAAGACACCTGCAAGAGTCATGGCTAGTAGATGTGGTACAACAGCCAGTCCATTACTTTTTGACATACCTCTTCTTCCACAGTCATATATTCAGAACCTAAGCACACACTTAGGAGTCCTGATATCTGCAGTCCCCTTTCAGATGATATGACTGTATTTCCTGAAGTGCCACTCCCTTCCTAGCAGAAGCAGTCAGGTTCATTGTTATTTAACCTCCTGCACACATGATGCTTTCTGCAATTATTCACATGCTTACTGTTTTGGGTTCTGAATTACTAAGTCTTCGCTCATTCACTTTATAGCAAGTGGTACAGTGTTGTCTTTTAATATGTAGGTGGACAAGTATGCGTCTGCACGCGGATGTACACACTGCGGTCGAGCGTCTGCACGCGCATACATGGGGATAGAGCGTGTGGGTGAGCATGCATGTGCTAAGGTTGAACATGCATACAGACAAGCAAGTGTGTGAGGGCTCGTGTGTGTACTGGGAAAGCTTGTGTGCGTACACGTATGTGGGGGGAAAGCATGTGGGTGTGCATGAGTGAAAATGTCGACAGCATGTGTACGTTTGTGCGCAAGTGGGGGGAGAGCATATATGTGTGTGTGTGTGTGTGTGTGTGTGTGTGTGTGTGTGTACGCATGCGTGGGGTGGAAGCATGTGCGTGTTCACCATCAAGCATCATTCATGAGGGAGGTAAGTAGGTATAGGTAGATCAAAATATAAGGGGCAAAGTTGCCCTGAAGTAGTGTGGATCGAAAGAGAACACTACAGTTTGTAAAACAAGCATTTGGAGAACTGTCACTTTAAGTGTGACTGAAGTATATAGCTCTTCAGTGCAGGCCGTACCCATTATTAATGTTATTGACTCACCATTCCGATCCCCCGGGATAGATTTCGATGTGAGGGCAGACAAGGATAAAAATAAAATAAATAAATAAAATTAGGAATGGATACTTAATTTTGCTCTAGGCAGCTTTGGGAGGTGTAGTAAGTCATGGCAAAACAAACAGTATACGTTTTTTTCATCCTTTGCCTGTGGTAGTTCTTTAACTACAGACCAGCCAACCCAGGTTTGATTAGTGGCTAGGCGAATGAGTGGCCAGAAGGGATGGTGTGCCCATCCTGAGAGGGAGAGCTCTTCTCAATGACTTTCCCTCTATCAGCTGGGAAAACTACTCCTGCACCAATGCACTGGCCCAATGCTTCCTGGAATTCATCAGTTCCAATGCCCTTGACCAGCTCATTCTTACCCCCACTAGAGGAAGCAACATCCCTGAGCTGGCAATTAGTAACATGGGCAACTGTTGCTCTACACCAATAATTAATTCCTCCCTGGTTAGACCACACCACAAACTAATCACCATGGAAATCCACATCTCACCCACACCCCCCGCAAAGGTATCCACCATGAAAAAGTTCGCCAAAGCTGACTTATCCACCTCTGTTTTTAGGAGTCCAAACTTCACGGCACCCATGCCAATGGAAAATAGATGCACGATTGCCGAATCATACACCAATGCACTGTACAAACACATAAATAAATGCATGGAACTAGCCATACCCAACACAACCAAGATGCTCTCCTCCAAATAAAAAGAAGCCTGTCTGGTGGTCCCCTGCCATTAATAAACTCTACAACAGAAGGAAGAAACTGTTGCAGAAATTTTCTGTTGTAGAAAAAAGTAAGTCCCAAGACTGCAAAAATTCCCTTATTAGCCCCAACAAAAAGTTGAGATCCCTCATCAAAACCTCCAAAGCCAGCCACGAAGGCTGAATTGTGGCAGACACTAAAAACAACCACAAAGCCTTCTATAGTTATATCAAAAATCTCCATGGCAATATCCAGATATGCTCTTAGTTACTGCAAAATGGTACCTCCTATACTGAGCCAACAGATATTGCCAACATACTGGCTGACCGATTCAGTGCCAACTCCCCCCCAAAGGACCAATCTGAATACCGGAAGAATGCCAGACACCCAGCATTACTGCAGCATAGGTTAAAGCTGCATTGTCTAAGGCCAATAATACAGCTTCCATGGGACCAGACAATATCCTGGCAGTGTTCTACATGAATTACAAAGTGAACTGACAACACATCGGTGTGCTCTGTTCACTCACAGCCTCACTTCAGGCTTTGTCCCCACTGATTGGCACACTGTTAGTCACCCCTCTCCATAAAGGAGGAATGACTTCAGACCCTGGAAATTACCGCCCTATTAGCCTGATGAATATGATATGTAAGGCTATGGAGCACATCATCATGGATCTAATTAACAAGGATATATGGAAACTCCAAACTCTAAATCCTATGCAGTTTGGTTTTGTGAAAGGTAGATCATGCCTACTCAATCTGGTTAACTTTGAGTCAGTCACCAGAGCGATGGATGAAAGCAAGGCAGTTCACATAACCTACTTCGATCTGGCTAAGGCCTTTGATGCCATGCATCACTCAGGAATTATTGATAAACTCAGCAAACTAGGCATCAACCCCTATATCATTAGGTGGGTTGCAAATTGACTCACAGATAGAACCCACAGTGTGAAAGTAGCAGACTCCAAATCAGACTGCCAACCAGTCATGAGTGGAGCCCCATAGGGATCAGTCCTGGGTCCTCTCCTGTTTGGCATCTACTTCTCAGAAGTTCAGGCTAACATGGAAGAACTCTGGCTTACCAAATTCACAGACAACTGCAAGCTGGGAGCCATTATTAACTCCCCAAGTGATGCAGACATCCTACAGAAAGGCCTCACTGAGACCAATGATTGGTGTTGAAAAAAATGGCCTTAAGCTTAATGCCAAAAAATGCATCACCATCCCCTATGGGAAAACTCATTTCCCACTAATTACCACATCAATGGGAGCCCACTGAACACTGAGGGTGTTATAAGAGATCTAGGGACAAAGTTTGACAGCAACCTCTCCTTTGACCACCACATTGCCACGGTGGTCAGAAAGTCCTTCTGTGTGTCACATCTCATTACCAAGGATTTTCCATCCAAGAAGAAAGAGGTAATCATTTCTCTCTACTCTTCCCTCATTAGACCAATCATATAATGCCCCATTTGGCATATACCTCACTAGACACCTGCAACAGCTGCAGAGGCCACAAAAGTACCTCATGAAGAGGATCCTAGGCCTTAAATGCATGTCCAACATGGACAGACTCAAAAAACTCCAGCTATTCTCGGTCTCATATTGTCTACTAAGAGGCGATCTCTGCTTGACTTACAAAGCCATGTGTGACCCAGCTCTGTTAGAAATGCTGCATCTAAACAAATCCTAATCCTTCCCCACCACACACTCCAGAGACCTCAACCTCATTACCACAATCAACAGAACATGCTGGAGGGACAGGTTCATAACCCAGAGACTGCCTATGCTTTGGAATAGACTTCCCATACATGTTAAGCAGAGCACCTCACTAGCCCTCCAAGAGAAATCTTGATGAGTGGATGGGAAGTAGAAAGTTCACCCCGGGGATCACTTCAGTGGCACTACTTGACAGAGGCACTGGGAACTAATGATGGGCAGCACAATGCCAGGGACTTCTGGGAACTAATGATGGACAGCACAATGCCAGGGACTTCTATGTGCTAGTCTTGTAAAGGCCCCAGGGCCATTAGCCTAGTACACACCTATGAACCTAAGAGCTGGATTGGTCCATAAAGGGGAATTGCTCTCAGACATAGCCAACGTGTGTATCTGTGGGTGTGTGTGTGTGTGTGATATAAAAAAGACCCCCCCCCCCGATAGAAGCACAGACAGCAGAGCCCCTCCTTGATGTCTTTAGGCATATTTGTCAGCAGTCAATATTTTGCTGGCGGACACGGTGGTGCGGCAGTTTGTGCTGCTGCCTCACAGCAAGAGGTTTTCCAGTCTGAGACTCTGTTGGGGTGCCTTCTGTGCGGAGTCTGCATGTCCTCCCCTGTGGTTGGCTGGGTTTCCTCTGGGTGCTCCGGTTTCCTCCACATCCCAAAGACTGGTAGGTGGACTGGACACTAAAATGGCCCTAGGTGTGAGCGTGTGCATACCTTCTGTGGAAGGTTGGGTACTGGCTGGCAACTCTATACCATAAAACCTCACTGCTAATTGTTCTGTGGACCATTGCTCTGCTGTGGTGACCCCTAACTGGGAAAAGCTGAAAGAAGACCGCCATCAATATTTCATAGAATGTTGAGATTTTTGCCTCATATTTTGGGTGTGTTCCTCAAACTGTACTGTTTTCTAGCAAATCACTGAGAATTGAAGTCCCTACATAACAGCATATATTTGAGTTTCAGAAATCCCAGCCATCAGAAAAATTCTAGAGCAATACTTAAAAATGTATCCTTGATTTTTGGCCTTTGTCCCACCATTAGGTTTGGCTTTGTCCAGATTTGTTTGAGCTTAGAGGTTGAGAGGTATGCCATTAAGATCCACAGCTGATCCCAGCAAATACTGGAATAGTTCAGGGGTAAGAGAATGGTTAGTAGATCTGGCTTAGACATGGGGCAGTTGGGGGAATGGGTCAGTACCATGAAGTCCAAGGGGGGAAAAAGAAAAAAATGTTTCATCTGGAAATACATTTCATACACAAAGCAAAAAAGCCTGTGAACCTACATTGTAAAAGTACAAAATATTAACTCTAAATGTATATGCAGCTCCCAAAGTGCAAAAAGAGATGCACGTTTCATTCTATTTGATGACGTTTTGTAGTCACTGCCATAAAAATGACGTTTTTAAAATCCCTTGCACCACAGACGCAACTTTTCTGTGCTGTGTTTGCCAACTTTCTGTAGTATATGAAATACTTACTATCCCTAAAATGTATCAGGATAAGGTCCTTCATATCAACAGACCAAGAATAATCAGATCGGGGTGTACCATTACCACCTCTTCCTGCATTTAGAGTATGTATGCATGACTGCTATCTGCATAATTACATTAGCTGAGAGAACCATGCCTGCCTTGATCACAGGGGCTCCAGAATAGGCTTGACCCTTTCTTTTTCTCACTGTAATAGGGATGCTTGGTATTAGGGAAAAGGGAAGAAAGGCCTGCAGTACATCTCCGGTCCACTGGATCACAAAGTCAGTCACTGTTCGTGCTGCCTTGTGGGGGCACTGGGAGCAGAACATTTTTTGCTGGTATTTTTATTTTGAAGCAAAGAGGTTCAGTACTGGACTTCCCTCCTTCTGCATACAGATACCAAGCATCATTAAATCCAAAGCTTATAGACAAATGCCAAACTGTGAAGCTGTGCCTCATGCCAGCACTGCTAGTGTGCACAACTGATAAGAGCGAGCACATTCCTGCTTGTTTATGTACTACATAACTGCAGTATTATTTCACCCGAATGTGATCACTCAAGTATTGTCAAGCAGGCCACAAACTGTTGTCTGGTAAATTTAGCAAAAAAACAGCTTGGTAGTCTACAAACAAAAAGAAAAAAGTTATCTTTCTAAACATGGACCTTCACAGAACACCACTTGTACTCAAAGTAAAAGGAAGGAAGAGCAGAGAGAACATTGTAAATGAGAAATATTCTGTTCCTTCTATACAACATCAGAGGAGCATATATACATAAAATGAACAAACAAGGAGAAAAGGTCCATAAGCCAGCCCAATTGCAGGAAAAGAAATCTCAAAACAATTCACAAAACCTTCAAGGTGTGATTGGACAACTCTCTAGCTAAAGAACAATACTCCTTATCTAGGCTACAGTTCTGAGTACCCTGCAGCTGCCGGACAATACTCCTTATCTAGGTTACAGTTCTGAGTGTACCAGTATCCTGTAGCTGATGGACAATACTCCTCATCTAGGCTACAGTGCTGCCCCTGTCCATGCAGGGGCTCCTTGTCCATCGCCGGTCACAGGCACACTTACATGCAACTATAAGTTTATACTTTGAAATGTCCACCAACAGCCTGCTCCACCCATCTACCCCACTGAAAGGTTAATACCAGAGCAGTGACTAGTCTTCAGTACCACAAAACAAAGGGAATGATTACCAGAAGAACGGGTCAGCTGTAAATTCAGAGAGTAGGGAATGAGACAGGCTAGGCATAACAGTACAGCCAGCCTAGCTGCAATGGCATGAAAAATTAAAACGGTAACTATTTAAGTTGGAGTAACATTCTCATAACATAACAGGACCTACACTCAGCCACAGGTTCAGAGTCAGAAGACTGTATTAAAACTGCTTTCTTTGAGCAGATGACTAGGGGTGATACACCACTAAGAGTGGTAGATATGGCTGATATCTCCTTGAAGGCTAGTGTAGCCAAGGCACTAGAGTGTGGAAATAAATTTGTATTTATCTTGTATCTTTTGGTTTGTTTACTGGTCAAGTGGTCTACAGTGACTTATGTAAACATTCACTGAAGCATTCCTTTCTAATCTGAGCAGTGAATGTGCGTCTAGCACTGTAGTTGCAGGGCAGGCACAGACAGGACAAATGAAACTCTTAGTCCTGTACAATGCAGTTAGCCAAAGAAACTGTCAGGAAAGGGCTGCTTTTTTGTAATGGAGGTCAGAAGCTGAAACAGCAGGTATGCAGAGAAACGAAGACGGGCCTACATAACCAAAGAGACATTTCAGTACAGCATCATCATCAGCTCACATTCTGTACAAAAATAAAAATTATAAGTCATGCAGGTGGGGGGGGCTGCATTAAGATAAGATGTCAAGTATAACAAATCAGGAAGACAGCCAGAGCTCAGAAATTAAACATCAGTTAAAGGAAGCACTGAGGTCCAACACTGAGCACATCCATCACAACACTGTGCAGGTAGACAGAGTGGCAGCTGAAGTGGTGTAGCATTTCTGACAAAACTTCATTTTGTAATACTGCATTCAACTCCACAAAGAGAGAGGAGGAGGTAATTCACAGAACGGCAATAAGAGAGGTGCACAGTCAGAACCAAAAGCTGTTAACTTTATCAGAACCTGTGTATATATCCTAGAGTTTAGGGAAAGGATACAAGCTCTAAGCATTTAAAGGACATAAAGAATTCTATTACAGGCAGAAAAAACATTCTGGGACAAAAGGGCAGGAGACTGAATGGAGAAGAACAATGTTACATGGCAGGAACTGTGCAAAATGCATTACAGATGGCCATTATAAATTATTTTTATTACAGCAAAATGTATCGTAGCAGTATTGAAAATCAGTCTGTTACAAGTTTTGCAGCAGTGAATACTGCCCCTGCTAAACACCAAAGCTGCATTTGAAACTGATGTCCATCTAATGCCCATTTAAAAACATAACACTACATGCCAATCAGGCTTAGCCTTTTGTAAATATTTAAAAAGGCTCACTTTCAGGCTGAAATATCTGAAAGTCACTATTCTTCAGGCAAGCTCAAAACCAGTATGCAATAGTAACAATGCACTTTTTACATAAAACCTGATGAACAAGCTGCATCAGTTTTTGGCATCTTCTATTTACCTCTCAACAGAAGTGCCATGTCTAATGTAATGCCCTGCAGTCTGCACAAAGTCATATTTGCAGACAGAAGAGCCACGTGCAGCTAAAAGTGCAAGTTAGACTTTTTTTTTTACTCTGGTGTTACACTGCTATTGCTTTTTTTTTTTAAAGCAGTTTGACAATCTCAAAAGGACTTTTTGAAAAATAGCTATGAATTATAAAAGGTAATCAAACCTAAACAATTTATTTTATTTTACATTTGTTTACTGGGAATGTCCGACTGGAACAAGGTCCATTTACAGCAGAGGTCCAGGGAGGAAAGCTCCACATTAAAAATGTTTACATATGATACATGTTTACATCCGATACAAATAAAAATAGAAAAATAGATCCACATCAAACAATATGCGCAGTGGTGAATGTACAATCAAAAAAGATGCATCATACAATGGTTTGTTCCAAGTAAGCTTAATAATACACACAGTAGACACTGGATGGCAGTATTTGGGAACTCAATGGCCTGAACAGTGAATAGTGGTTTGCTGTAACAGAACCCTACAAGCAAATCCTGTAAGTAAGGATTTTTATGAATTTAGTAATGCACTTAGTATTTTGGACATGCTTATTCAGACTCGGACTGTGCAGCCTAGGAGCTATGGGGCCTTAGTTTTTACCATCTCATTTCTCGAAGATGACTTGACCACAAGTACAGGAGTAAAACCCCCTGTGAAGATAGAAGAGTTTGCAGATAGAAGAGTTTGCCCGCCTGAAAAAAAAAAAAAAAAAAAAAAAAAAACCCTGTGAAGATAGAAGAGTAAAAAAGTGTAAAATCAGGTAAAATGAGGTCTTCACTTTTTGTCAGAAAAGCACAAGATTTGTTGAAAATCACCAGTGATGTACAAAGACCAATCTGCAAGTAAGGACCAACAATTCAAAAAAAAAAAAAAAAAAAAAAAAAGAGGTGCTACAATTATCTGCAGAGATGGTGACTGAAATCAAACCACAATACTTTACATAACAATGCTCCTAACTATAAAAATCATTGTTTTGTTTTGTTTTGTTTTTGTTTGTATAAAGCAGTGCAGCATATTGGGGGTATGTATGTTAGGCCTTAAGAGGTGGCGATTTAAAATTTTTAGGCAAATAAGGCTGGGGGCTGATAAATACCTAGGACTCAGTGACATGAATGTTTTCTAAAAGATTATTTATACATCAAAATTGGGTGGTTTTAATTGGTGTATTGAATTTTAGTAGGCATCTTAAGAGTTAAATGTTAGATTTTTGTGTTGTTAAATTAAGTAATTAGTGATGTGTTACTTAAATTTTATTTCTGATTGGTGTTCAGTTGTATTTAAAACAGTTGTGCAGGTTACTTTTGTTACTCTGAAAAAGTCTGTGATAGACTAAAGTGGTGCTGGTGACCACCTTCTTGCTGTTGCTGCCGGTCCGAGTGGCTTTCTGCTGGTTTGGTTTTCTTTTATCACAGAATAGTGGCCGTTTTTTGGTTTGGTTTCTGTGGTCTACCTTCTGATGGCCGAATCAGCAATTTCAGAAGAAAGAGAAACTATAGTGTATTATACCCCTGGAACTATTGGTAACATTATGCTACATTTTTTATTAAATACCATGGGTGAAACACAGAAGATGTTAACCCAACTACTTAAAAAGGATACAACTTCGTGGTCAAGTAGATGGTCAAGTAGATGCGAATCAGCAAGTTGACAATGCTATAGTAATTGATAATACACATTCTGCAGTTTCCCCTTTAGAATGAAGACTTAATTTTTAAAGATGCAACATCTGTACTGAATTTAAAATATGATCCTTTCAGTACAACAGATCATGTCCCAAGTGAAAATATTGATAAAGAAGACATTCGGGAGCTCTGTAATGGATTACTTAAATTCTTGAGAAAGTATAGAGCTCTTGATATTGAGAATAGATACTTTGAATGCTGTATACAATTTAAAATTGTTCCTAAAGGACTACATTTTTTTTAGATGTCCGAATGAAGGGTACTAAGGGAAATATCTTTGCTCCAGATGACCAAATCCAAACCATTTTGTTGAGAGCACCACTGTACAAGTTGATTATAACGGTTTGATAAATGAACTGGACTGGTTTGAGAAAATTGACAGTCTGTAAAAATAAGAAGTTACAAAGAGATATGTTACACACAACACTCACACTGCTTATAAATCATCATTGATCCCACTTTCAAAATAACCTAAGACTTGCTCACAGAACTCCAAAGGAACCTGTCGGTGTATTAAATAGAATTATACAATGACCCACCCCCATTAATATTCCAAAACATGCACGCTGATTGATCAGAGTGCCCATTGTAAATCAGACTTACACTAATGGAAAAGATCTGGTCGCACAGACTTTTTCCATTAGTATAAGTCTTTTTTTGTGTGTGTTGGACAGCAACGGAGAACGGAAGAGCTGTGTTGCTGTTATCTCGCTATGTTAAATAAGTTTAACATAATGAGATAACTTAAAAAAAAAAAAGCAACAGAGCTCTTCCTTTCTCAGTTGCTTTTTTTAAAGCTGTCTCGCTATGTTAAACTCGTTGCGATGAGAAATGCACTTTTTCAGCATACTACTATTTGTAAGAGTTATAAAAGATTTCAGCTTTCATTAGAATATATGTTAGACCTTAGAGGTGGTGATTTTAAAAATATTTTAGCGCAAAGGGTGACATTGTTGCAAATAAGTCTGGGGGCTGATAAATGCCCAGGACTCAATACCATCATTAATATCAAATGTTTTCTAAAAGTTAGATTATTTATAAAGAAATAAAGTGGGTGGTTTTAATTGTTGTATTGAAATTTAGTAGGCATCTTAAAGTTGTGTTAGATTTTTGTGTTATTAAATTAGGTAATTAGCGACGTGTTAACTGAATTTCTGATTGGTGTTCAGTTGTAGTTAAACAGTTGTGCAAGTTATTTTTATTATTCTGAAGAAGTTTGTGATAGACGAAAGCGGTGATTAAAAGTATATTGTACACTAATTTCGTGGTGCTGGTGACCCTCTTGCTATTGCTGCGGTCCGAGTGGTTTTCTTTATATTGGGGGTGCTGCACTTCTGACTGTACACCTTCTATGGATGAGGCATTAAGCCAACATTTTATCTGCCTGAGTTGGTGGTAGTTCTGGTGGATGTAAAAAAGTATAATTTCTGAAAATACTAGGGGTGCTTTATTAATATTTACACACTTTTTACATCCATACTTAAAATTATTTACAAATTATCAACACAAAAAGAAAAGAGCAACTAAAATAATTTGCTTTCATTAGTTTATTTTTACCCTCTAACCCCCACAGCTAATCACCACCCTCTTCCAGTCTTGTCATCTAACAAATTCTTTTTCCACAGCACCTATTTTGTCACAAACAGTACTTTATCCCATTTAAAAGTATCACATTTCTTTATCATACTAATATTTATACATTTAAATCCTTCCCATTTATATAAATTTGTAAGTCTCCCAATTTTTTTTTATTACAAAAAAAAAAGAGCCAGATTCCAAAAGAGCTGCTCTCAGTGCAAGTCTGCCCCGATTCTGAAAGACTTGCTTACAGTACAATGACTTCCTTTGATACAAGGTCCATCTATAAACAGGTTTACACTGGGGACCAGATTCCAAGAGACCTGCACTGAGAGAGCAGGTCTTTTGGAATCAGGATTACTGTTTTGTTCTTTCTTCACATTCCAAGAATTGTGTTTCAGGTGCATTTTTCAGGGAATTGTGAGCTTTAACTGAAGAGAAGTTTACTGCTGCTCATGCCATGTCCGTTAACAATGTGCAACTGTTTTGTTTAGAAAACGGTATTACTATTCTGGTATAGAATTTTAAAGCAGTGTTAGTAGCACAACAGGTAGCATACTTGCTTTTGCTATAGAAAGCTGTGGGTTCTGCGCCACAGCATGTGGCTGGATTGCTGATACCGTGTTGTACTTTAAGGGGGGTGGGGCGCCACAGTCCTGAGTATGTCCTCCTTTAAATGAGATGCCTGATAATTATGAACCTGTTATCAGTTTGCCACTCATTCCCTATTGCAATATTACCAGTCTACCATTTTTTTTAATGCAAGACAGGAAATTTATTCTTCAAGGGCAGCTGACACTGAATTTGTAGATTAAACGCTGAAATATAAAGTCATTTGCTAGCAGCAACCTTTTCATTAGTTACAGATCTCTAATGCAGAATTATTCAAATGTCCTTTACTTCTGCAGAGATTGCGCATATTGACCGATATTGGTGGATTGTAATGACAAAAGTTTGAGTGGCCTTTTATGGCTGAAATGTTCTGAATTGGTCAGTTCTGTCAATATTGGTTCATACGTTTTGCTTCAGTGCTTACTGGAAAATGTTCAAAACTATAACGTGTGCTAACAAGTAGTGCTGTATTATACAAGGACTATAATTTAATACAATCAGGAAGATGAATCAAAGAACACTTGCACGTTTGCATGGTCCTAAAAATGTGTGCAAGGGGGCATATGATTTAAAAACAGTCCAAAGGAAAACGTAATTCACCACTAGCCAGATGCATTTTCTTTGAATGTGGGTTTCAATGCTGTTTCAATGAATATATGAATTGCAAGGGCAGAGAAGTAATTCTAAATATGTTTTCATTGTGAGACTGTATTGCTTTGTTTAGCAAATGTCTCAGCAGTGTTTGCTATACAATTTGAAATAAAAGTTTTAAATTAAATCCTAATATCTGTAATCATTGTAGAAGAACAGCAGAAAACAGTATCCACACAGAGGCATGAACAGTGTTTATGGTAATTGAGGAGAAATAGCCAAATAGTGAGACACTGTCGTGACTGCAGGGTGGGGCTGGCCATCGATTCATTACCCAGACTAGGGCCCCATTTCACCATGATCCGGCTCTGCCACAAAGCGACCAGTTTTTTTCCCCCATTATCTCCATTGACTTTTTACACTTTTCATACTCGCCAAATGCCACTCCATAAATCTTCCTTTCTTGTGAAATTATTTCACTTATTTTTCTCTCACCAAACGCCTTGTACTTCTATTTTAACTGCAGACCAGCTTTTAACAGCTTTTTGATCCTTATTACAACCTCACTTACCCACTACCCATGTCTCATTTTTAGTACAACTAGGTCATCTGCATATGTCATATATATTGCTAATATAACACTTTCTTACATCACACATCTTGCTTCACTCGTTCATACATTCAGGTCTGTACTACTGCATTAATTACGAATACAAATAAGCACATACTAATTGGGAATCCCTGTTTTACAACAATCTCTGAATACGACCCCCCCCCCCCGGGCAATGCCAGATTTCCCCTACTTACTATGAATATCACCTTGAGTCCTCCACAACACACAGACAAAAAGAGGCCATATGCCTAATTGGACTAGCACGGTCAATAAAATATAAAATAAATTAATTAAAAAAGGGCAGACTCTGTAGTATGTCCGTTTAATCTGTTTGTACTATTTTGTTGGCCAACCTATATATACTATTTTTGTATTTTACTTTGCAACAGTGTCCCAGGTTTTGGCTGATAAGGGTACATTAATTTCAAATAAGCAATGGTTGAAAAAATAAGTAACTTTTATGCCTCTCTATGTAAAAATATCTGGTTTCTTTGAGGCACAGTCTGTTATTGGGCTCTTGTTTTGTATTCTGAGTTTTTCCTCTTTCATTTATTCTTTGTAGCAAATATTATTTCTTACAAATGATATAGACTTCGCAGATTGTTTAAACACTACAATTAATAAAGGCAAATTGATAAGCATACTGTTTTACTAATATTTTAGTGATACATTTACTCTTTTTACTTGTTAATGGCCGAAATTCCCAGTAACAAGATTCAGTTCACTATTATACCACATGCAATATAATCTTGCTAGTGATGTTTTGGATTCTGAACGCAGAGAATCAGAAGAGTATAGATGATTTAATACACTGAAAGCCAATATAATGAACTCAGTATACATCACAGTGCTATGGTACTTGGACTTCATACCCTTCAGAAAATCCATCCCAGTGCAAAATCTGTTATTCTATCAACTTCCTAAGTTTGTAAGAGGAATATTTAAAATTTGCCCCGATTTCTGGACCTTTGTCCCACCATTATGTAGGACTTTGTCCAGATTTCTTGCTTGAGAGGAATGTAGCCCCAGCTCTGCATAGATGCAAAGAAAACATATCAACTTTTGTTTTTGCAGGGCTAATACCCCTGCACCATCTCATGTTATGGTTCCACGTCCCATATTTCTTGGGCTTTTAACACAACTCCACACTGCACAACTTCAGGGAAATGAATATAAATATTCCATTCTCGCCACGTATGTTCAGTCTTGTGGTTGCTGTATACTACTATGGGAGGTAGAGAGAATACGTTTCCAGGGGTCAAACCCACTATAAAAATGTAGTTTTCCAGAAGCAACATATTAATTTAGTTGACTTTAATTTTTTGTTTGGATGTTCATTTTGAATACATTGGCGACTGCACTATTTGTTACTGTGGGACTCAGTTTAAAATTTGATGGAGTGAATTTCAATCAAGTCTAGTATACCTGGTCGAGACAATTTTCTACTTCATAAGAAATGGTACTCATTTCCTTGTGGGTTGTTTTGGTCAATGTTATTCCAGAATATTGTTCAGCTACTATCAACTGTTATTTTCTCCATCCACTTTTCATAGCAATAGAAGTAGCGACAGCTAACCAAGTAGTGCAGAGAAAACTTCCCTGATCCAGTAAACGGTCCCCACTACATCCTGCAGGATTTACATACACCCCTAGGAAAGTTAAAGAGAGTACCTCTTCAACATATCCTAGTTCTTCTTGGGGCCTTCTCTTAATGGGGCATGCTCAGTATAGTCCCAGCAAGTATCCAGGAAGCATCCTCATTAGGTGCCCAAACCACCTCAAATGAATCTTTACAATCTAGAAAAGCTGCAGCTTTACTCTATTACTCTCTAGGACTGCTAAATTCCTTTCTCACAGTCAGTGTGTGTTAAGTATACATACCTCAGCAAAAATGCCAAGCTTAACTAAAACTGCAGCAAAAACAGGAGTGCAATTAAACACCTGAAATTCAGACTTAATAAAATAAAGAAAAACAAAATAAATAGCAAAAATATAAACATAAATCTAAATAAATACCCCAAAACACAAATACATAATAACCAAGCTATTTATAAAGATAGTGTACAATTGTAGAAATGCATTTTGCACCGCATGGTTAGTACACTGCAATTCATACTGATGGAGTACGGTAATGTATTTATTTATCTAACATTTGTTGACTGGGAAATTCCAACTGGGTCAGAAACCCATTTTCAGCTGAGGCCCGGGAGAAAAGCTCCAAATTAATACATACAAGTTAAGACACTGTACACAGACTGGACAATAGCAGGTATTATAGTGTAAATCCACAGTCACCAGATCGAAGGCACGAAACACCAGCAAAGGTTCCACAGTTTATTTCCACAAAAAATAGGACAAAACGTAATCCTGGTACACAAATTAACGCTCTTGACAAAAAATTGCGTTTTCGTCTTTCCTCATAATGACTTCATCAGATAAAGTCAGTATAAGTTTGTTTTTAATATGTGGTTGTTAACATTTTAATATTCATGAAGATGTATTCATTGATTGGTTACTTTAAGATGCACTGTGATTGATTGGGCAATTTTTGAAAGTTTTTACTACTTAATGCTCTAATTAACTTAATTAGACTTTATCTGATGAAGTCATTGTGAGGAAAGACGAAAACGCAATTTTTTGTCAAGAGCGTTAATTTGTGTACCTGGATTACGTTTTGTCCTATTTTTGTGGAAATAAACTGTGGAACCTTTGCTGGTGTTTCGTGCCTTCGATCTGGTGACTGTGGATTTACTTGGTTTAGTTCGTCTATTTTTGTTTTACTAGGTATTATAGTGTGCATTACATAAGTAAATGAATACAAATAAGTACATTTTTACATGAAAGACAAAAGTAAGTATTAAAGCCCATAAGTACAGTGATAACATGTACTCAGAAATACTGAATAGGGTAATATACATATATTTTTTCTCCCACTTAGGATTATGGTAAGGACTAAGGGTCAGGCAGAGGGTTTGAGTATTAAAAGCAAGTATATGTTTAGCAGAATTGTGAAGTAGGTTGGGAATGGATTAGGGGTATAGAACGTTTTTAGTTCAGTATGGTAATGTTTAGTGCATGAAAGTAATGTCGGGCATGTATAGAAGAATGGCACTGCATGAAAGTAATGTCGGGCATGTATAGAAGAATGACACTGCCTGTGAAGAGAACACCAGAGCATAGAGCACATAGGGCTGTACTCTGTGTACCAGTATTTGGCTGTGATGTATGCTACTGTTAGACATAGCAGCAAGGAATAGCTACTTAGTATGCTATACCTGTCATTCCTTACCAAGAAGCTATTCCGTACTACCCTGTACTCTGCTGTTATGACACAAAGCACATTTAAAAATATATATATTCTGTAGAAATTTGGCAGAGCTAAGGTATTATGGCAATTATGGGAATGAAACTCCCACTGCATGGAGCTTATCAGCATCACTGTGGGGCAGTGGGCACAGGTTGTGATAGCAGACTTAGCTGAAAAATACAGAAATTGTGAGTCAGCATTTTTTTCATATCTGCAAAGGATTTTTTTAAACTTAATTGCTGATGCTGTTGCACTATCTGTATATTATGCAATACATCAGCAAGGAAAGATGGGGCTCTACCACAGTCAGACATACTGCAACTTTAAGTGTAGGCTTGTATAGTTGGGACCAGTCTGTATGCATCTGATGTAGTGCCTCCAATTCATTTATGATCCTGAGGGTGTCGTCTGCATATATGCTCAGCACACAACATAACATAATCTTACCCCACTGTGTAGCATTCTTTGTATAGCACATCAGTGTACCATTCTGCTGGGTACTAGCACATGCTCATGAATTCCACCCTAAAAAAGAATAATTCAAATGCACATACATAGCTAAGACCACAGACACCAATAACGTCTCAAAATGCTGCTATGTAAATACAGTTACTTAATAGTTAGATATGTAACACAGCACACATAGTCTACCAATTAGACAACATCTGGTCTTTCATTCACCCATTTACTATCTGGTACAGATAAATTAAAATCAGTGACCTAAGTGTCCTTGTAAAATTACTAAAAGGACTGCTTCATCTTTCCTCAAGAAAGCTGTAGAAGTCGCAGGATGCAGCAAATAGCACATTACCATTTAAAGAGCATAAAGCTGCAGTAATTCACTCATTTAGTTCAAGTATTACTCTACAAAGAACCACAATACCAAACAATGTATTGCTGTATAATGTACCATGGCTCAAGGATCCAAAATACACGGGGTGAAATAACACTTTATTGTAAAAAACACAATAAAATGAAAACACTCTGGTTAAGCGCTTTCATCTACTAAACGTAGACTTCATCAGAACACTGTTGATGTGATTGCAACAGTTTATATACAGATCATGCACCAATGGGAATGGACCTTCAGTTAATCTACATATACTATATATTAATGAATACTGTTCATATATCCTCTTAAACCTACAATCTATCAAAAATGTGTCTTGCTTAAATGCTTAAAAACATATTACCTAAAAAACCTTAAATAAGTCTTTGTTGGGTTTTCACTGTTTTTTTTTTCATTTTTACTAATTACTTTACCCTAGTAGAGGCAGGAGGCGAGCCAGAGCCTATTGTGATAGCCAGTAGCCATAACGCATAGAAACAATCCTGGGCAGGATCTGGTCAAGGTCACACACACAATAGGCAATGAAGGCTGAGGGAGTCAAACCCTGTACTACAGGAAATAGCTCGTTAACAGCTCACAGCCTTAATCCTCTGCACTATTAATGAGACAATTCATGCTACAGAAGACAACTTGTAGGCTTTCAGTTAATCCAGTTTAGACTAATACATATATTTTCTCATTTAGCAGCACACGTTCACTTCTCTGGGCTGTGCACCAATACATTTGTGGATGCAAGCTTTCATGTGTGTTTAATATTTTATGTAACTGGAGCTTTACTCTTTGGGACAACTCTCAAAATAAGCTTACCTACTAGGGATAACATGGCTACAGTATTAAAATGCAAATTAAATAAACATTTGAACAATGGTGCATAAACAACTAACACAGTAGGATCATCATAAGAGATAACTAGGCTAATGGCCTGGGGCTCTTACAAGCCTAGCCAAGAGTTTATCCCAAAAAAGAAACCAACCTCAGTCAGCACCTGTCAATAAGGGACACAGATGGAACCCTGGAACAAATTTGTGGTTTCCCCATCTACTCAAGGTTGCGCTCGAAGACTGTTAGCAAGGTACTCTGACATGTATGGGAAGTCTATTCCAGAGACGGAGTAGCCTCTGGTAGACAAACCTGTCTCTCCAGCAAGTTTTGTTGATGTCGCATATTAGAGTTAGGCCTTATCAGCAGGTAATAAGCGAGGAGTTAGACTTACGGATATGGACTATCTCTAGTAGGGCAGGGTCCGATATTGCCTTGTAGATGAGACACATATCATCTCTAAGCAATCTGTATGATACACAGAGTTGAGTGATAGTGATTTGAGCCTGTAAGCATAGGACAGGTGTTGGAGGCCATAGATTCTCTTTGTGAGGTAATTCTGTGGCCTTTCCAGTTGGTGCAGGTGTTGGGAGAGGTACATACCAAACAGGGCATTAAACTCATATTGGCCTAATGAGGGAGGAGTACAGAGACGTAATAACCTTTTTTCTGGATGCACTCCCTTTACTTATGAGATGAACCAAGCAAAAGGCTTTTCTGACCACTTGCCACTATACGATAGTCGAATGCGAGATTGCTGTCAACCTAGTACCCAGGTCTCTCACCACAGGTGGTCTGCTTAGGGGGTTGCTGTTTATGTGGTAATCAGTAGGGGACGCGATTTTGCCAAATGGTATGATAATACATCTTTTTACATTTAACTTAGTCTTGGTCAGCCACAAGCCTTTTGTCTTTGTCTGGACGTCTGAGAAGTAGATGCCAACCAGTAGGGGTCCCAGGACAAATCCCTGGAGACCACCACTAGTGACAGGTCTGCTGTTGGAGATGGAGGCATCTATTTTGATCTTGTGAGTCCCATCAGTGAGCCAGTTGGCCACCCACCTTATGATACAGGGGTTTATGCCAAGTTGCGTTAACTTTTCAATGATGCCCGAGTGGGGGATTGTGTCAAAGTTCTTGGCCAAGTCAAGGTAAGCTGTATGTACTGACTTCCCCTCATCCAAGTCCTTGGTGACAGTCTCAAAGAAGTCAACCAGGTTCAACATGCAATATCTGCCCTTGATGAATCTGAACTGTCAAGTGCTTGGAGACTGCCAATGTCCTTCTTTAGGAGATCCACAATAATATGCTCCATGGCTTTACAAATCAGGACTTGTCAAGCTAATAGGGTGATTGTTTACAGGGTCAGTAGTGGCACCACCTTTTTGCAAAGGGATAACAATGTCAGTTCTCCACTCTGCTGAAATGAAGTCTGTACTTAGCCTGTGGTTGAATAGGGTGCTTAGTGGCAAAGCTAGTTCTTGCTGAAGATGGTGCAGAACACAGCTTGAGATACTATCAGGTCCCATGAAAGCGGTGTTGTTTGCCTTGGATAGGGCCTTTAACACTTGATCTACAGGAGGTGCGGGACAAGTATCAGGGATGTCGAATGGGCCTTTGGTGGGATGGGGAGGTAAAGTTTGTCCTGAGCCTATCTGCCAGCAGGTTGGCCAAGTCAACAGGATCAATTTAAGTGGTACTGTTCAAGTACCAAATTCAGAATAAACCTAGGCTTTGCTATGGCGGTTCCTTACATAACTGAAAAGGGCTTTGTGGTTTCCTTTATTTCTGAGGCGAATTTCAATTCATAATTGGCTTTGGAGGTTTGCACTAGTGATCTAATTTGCTTGTTGAGGCTGAGGAGGGAGTATTTCCAATTTGGAATTTGTTCCTTTTTACCCTTGGACAACAGTTTCTTCCTTTTGTTGTAAAGCCTGTTGATAGAGGATGTCCACCAGACAGGTTTGCGTTTCCTTGAGGAGCAGGTTTTAATTCTTTTGGGTATGGCTGAGCCCATGCAGTTGTACAGGTGCTTGTATACTGCACTGGTGTGCTCTTCAGCATAGTTGTCTGCATCCTCTGAGGTGGGCGATGGTGTGCAGCTACTGATACCCTCCCTTAGGAGGGTTAGCTTTTGAGAAGTTTTTTAGCCTGGTTATGGCTTGGGGGGGGGGGGGTTGGGTGGGATAAAAACTTTGAATGAGACAGACCGATGATATGATCTCAACAGGGAAGAGCATACTATGGGAGTACTGCAGCAGTTGCCCATCTTGGTGAGAACCAAGTCCAGAATGTTATCTCCCCTTGTGGGGGATGAGACGAGCTGGTCTAGTGAGTTAGAACTGATGAAGTCAAGGAATCATTGGGTGAGTGCATTAGTGCAGAAACAGTTCACCCAGTCTATGGTGGGGTAGTTGAAGTCATCAAGGATCAGGATGTTGGGGGGGGGGGTACGGTGATGGAGTCATGTAGGTCCAGGTAGGAGTGGATGTCGCGAGTCTTGCAGGGGGGTCTGCATCTGCTTGTAACTTGGATGGGTGCCTTGCCAACTTTCAGTTGCACTACTAGGCTATTAGTAAAATTACTTGTGTATCTGTTTAACCTATGCAAATGTTATGCAGTCCGTACATACACTATGTACTCAATCAACATGTCTGTTAGTCAAGATTTCATCAGTGTAAGGAAATGTTATGCCACAATTTTCACTCTGTTTACTGACATATCCTACATTCTTACAAAACCAGCCTGAAACACACCATTCAAAGATTTTCAAAGACCACTGAAAGTCATGACCATTCACATATTGCCAAGTACCATCCATCAGGCAGTATGTTTTTTGTCCTGCAGGACCAGATTGGTCAATCCTAGTATAAATTTGAGGATACCCACCCAGTCACATCTAGTTTATACTTAAGAAAATAGTGAGTCACACCGCTTAACATGCAGAGGAAGTTTATGGGTTAAAAATCTCTTCCTTCTTTATATTTTACTTACCTGTTGATGAAGATTTACGTCCCCTGATTAAGTACCAATGAACTGCAGGACTTGCAAAGAAACAGGAGGTTTGGGTAATTTGGTCTCTAATGGTACTAAGCAAGACAGATCTCCCCTCAAAAGTCTACAAGACACTGAACAGAGAGAGAGAACTTCCAGTCTCTCATGTAGCCCTGGTACTTTGGAGCTGTGATATGTTTGGTTAGGAATGTTTGGGGTCTAATTGTTTGATATGTTTAGTGAGATACATCCCAAAGGGGGGGAAAGAGTTGTAAATCAATAATTGGCCTAATCAATGCTAAGTTTAATGGAGTGAATACCTCGTTAGTCCTCAATAATATTCCTTTGGCAATTAGCGGAGCTAAATAAAAGGATTATTGTTACATTTAGTATTATCTAGGCAGTGTGATGAAAGGAGTTTTTTTTTTTAAAACTAAAAATGGTAATACAGTTTAAGCCCGTTTTATCATGCCAAATGTTTATTAGGAAAAGCTCATTCTAGATGGTTTGATTTTCATAGGGTGACACAAAAACTCCATCCCTCCCAGTTTGCAGTAGTCTGCACACCGTTAGCCAGAGGTCTTCGCTCTCTGGAGATCTGAGAAGTAAATACCAAAAAGGAGAGGTCCCAGCACCAAGCCCTGAGGGACAACACTAGTTACCTTCATACTTTCCGATGAAGCATCCGAAACTCAAACTATGCGAGATCCACCTTTCAATCAGTTTGCTTTCCATCTTACATACATGGGGTGATTTTTTTAAAGCTTTTATCTTTTGTATGATGCTAACATGGAGAATAGTGTTAGAGGCCAGGTCAAGATACACCATACTAATCATATTGTGAATGCCATGCAAGCACCATATTTAAAAAAAAACACACATAAAATGAAAATCTAAAATTAAGGAAAAAAAGTTTTCCAAAGGCTATGTCCCAGACTGCTGCACTATGTGCAGAGTCCTTCCAATTTTGTGGGTATGGCATAATGGTTAAGGTTTTTGTCTACAAGATACAAGGTTTGATTTTGACCTCTGGCTATAGGTGTAGATCAGAGCACGAGTATGTACCTTTAAGAAGCATTTCCAGATGTAAGCACATGCATATAAATAAAGGAGCATGTGCAGGAAGCAGTGCCATTTTGAGAGAACAGCCAGAGTGTTGACATGCACGAGTATAGTAATCCGTCTTTTTATAAGTTTAAGTTGCAAAGCCTCATTCCTGATGTGCTTGTGTGACACTGCCAGTGTCAAGCTGCTTGAACTGAACACGAATGTTCATCTGTTTTATCATGACCAGATGACTGACATGAGGTTAGAACCGGGATTAAGAGAACAACTTCTTCAAGCAATGAGGTGCAGAGTTGAAGGTGAAGGCAGATTAAGATGGTTGAGTGAAACTGAGCTCAGGCAAACAAAAAAAGGACCATAAATGAACTTAAGGTAAAGAAAACTGCACAAAAAAATTTACTTGGCAAAGAAAATGAAACTGTGCATTTATAAGACACAAACCACATTATTAATTAAAATGTTCGATACCATGATATTTGATAAAACTAGCAGAGATATTCATATGGGGCTCAGAATTACCTTTGGCTTGCATAACGAACATGTTTAAAGTAAAATGGGCACAAGAAAAGCATAATGAGCATGATTAGAGATTAAAAAGGGCATAGTGAGTACAACAAGAGGGCAAATTAAGCTTAAAGTACAAGACAACTGCATTTTTTTTAGTAAAAGACAGGTGTTTGGGAACAAACTACTACTTCACATTGACCAAAAAGTCAATCCAAGCGTAACCAGAGTTGTTTGAGGTATCTCAAGAGTGTGTGAAGTGTTTGCAGAGTGTGTGCTTTAATACCGTGCAATTATTTCAAAAAGCTTCCTGTGTGCATAGTAGTTATATTGCAAAGTGCAATCAAAGTACAGCCATTTTGAAAAATTGCTGTGTGCATGTATTCGCAGAGTGTCGCCATTTCAAAGCATTTTTACACTGTGCAGAGTTATTTCGCAAAGTACAGCCATTTTAAAAGGTTCTTGTGCTGTGTAGTTTATTTACAAAGTGCATTCATCTCGAAGTGTTTCTTACTCTGTGCTTCTTCTGCTGTGTATAGTTTATTAACAAAATAAACCAACACTGTATGTGTGTGTATAAAATATATATATATATATATATATATATATATATATATATATATATATATATATATATATACACACACATACATTATACACACATACATATAATGTATATAAAGTACAGTTATGATCATATACATATTGTGTTTGCAAGTGTATGTGTATTTTATCTTATTTTATCTTATTTTCATTTCATTTTTACATCATTATTTTAAAAACATTGTGGTCAACAATTTGGATTGATGTGATGTCATTTCCTGTACTGTGATGTATTTAAGGAACTGGTGGTTATAATGAATTGTTTCTGAAGAAGTTCACGTATTAAATTGTGGATGAAAGCGCTAAACATTTGGCTTTCTCTTGGCTTTTTGGTTATTTCACTAGTGGATTTGTTATTAACAAAATAGTTACTTTGAAGTATTTCTTACACTGATGAGGAGTGGTTTCACAAAGTACAGTGATTTCAAAGTGTTCTTGTGCTACGGAGACTTGTATGACAAAGTGCGGTTTGTTGTTGTACTGTTTTGCATAATTACAAGTTTTGTTATACAAACATTTATATGTGTGCACACAATTTCAAGCACCTTCACTACTGTGTTGATACGGCATTTTGCAGACCCAGTCCACTTGCGTTTGATCATAATATAGCAGAGAATTGGAGAGTATTCAAGCAGGAATACGATATTTTCATACAAGCAGCTTTTTCTAACAAAGATGCACACACAAGGGCATTCATTTGCTTAATCTAGCTGGGTCTGAGGATATTGAAAGAGTGTTCATTTGTGTATACATCAGAAGGGCAAACCACCATACTGTGATACCGGCTGAATCGAGGGAGGACCCAGAGCGTTTAAAATGTAAATTTAGAGAAATGTGCAACCCCTAGACAAATGTTACATTAGAGAGGCACTTAATTTATACAGATCATCAAAAGTCAGGTGAAACTTTTGCAGCTTATATCACGGACTTGAGAAATAAGGCTAAAACATGCAGATTTGGTGACTTGAAGAGTTAATAAGGACAGGCTTATATGTGGTGTTAATAATGCTGCATTGAGAAAGATTTTGCTTCGTGACAATGATTGAATGTTAAGCAAAGCCAAAGAGATTTGTCAAATCCAGGAGCTCACAGAAAGGCACACAAGTATCCTTGCAAGTGATAATAGCATGGTTTCATCAGCCTCTAGAGTGAACGTAGACAACATGCAACACGTGGCAAGCAAAAACAGGCCTAAGCACATGGCAGCTGCAATCCCTATGGGTTTTCCTGGGAGGAGCCATAGCTTTCTAGCAAGTTCCAAAACTAGCTCAGTAAAAAGGGCATGTTCAGTGCAGTGTAAGAGTGAGTTAGCAAAATCCAAGTAAAGTCTTACTGTTAACAGTCATAATTGTGGTGCCAATCATGAATCTAGAAGAGGGAGGTGCTTAGCATTTGGTCAGCAATGCCACAAGTGTAAAAAATAGAACCATTTTTAAAGGTTTTGTAAATCAAGCAAGCCTCATTCAGTTACCAAGAAAGGTCACTCAAAAAAGCAAGTTGATCATGTAGAGAGCTGCAACCCTACTTATTGTAGATGGTACATCAGTGATTGGTGAAAAGGTTAATGCAGTAGATTTATCGGCAAAAAATGAAGTATTTTGTACTGTCCTGATCGATGGTAAACCCAGTGTGAAGCTTGTTGCTTATGGAGGTGAAGAGATTCAAACCAAAGGCTCAGTAGTGTTTTCATGCTATTCAGCTGAGAACAATTACAGCTTGCAATTTTATGTAGTCAGAAGACATGTGCAGTCATTATTTGGTCTCAAAGATACTCGGAGAATGAAACTGCTTTCTTTTACCAAGATCATCATGTAAGCACATATCCCAGTTCCAGGTTCAGTGATACTGTTTTCTTACAGTATGCTGATGTTTTTGAGGACAAGCTAGGCAAACTTCCAGTTGTGTACTCCATGAAAGTAGACCCAGAGGTCAGTCCAGTGGTCAGACCAGCAAGAAGAGTTTGAACAGCTACAGTGGATATAAAAAGTTTACACACCCCTGTAAAAAATGCCAGGTTTTTGCAATATAAAAAGAGAGACCACAATAAACCATTTCAAAACTTTTCCCACTAAATGTGACCTATAACCTGTACAACTCAACTGAAAAACAAATCTGTTAGGGGAAAAATATAAAAATGTACAATAAGCTGGTTGCATAAGTGTGCACACCCTTAAACTAATATTTTGTTGAAGCACCTTTTGATTTAATTACAGCAGTCTTATTGGTTACACACCTGCCATCAATTAAAGAGACTCTGATTAACCCCAAATAATTTAGCTGTCCTAGTAGAATTTTCCGGACATGTACCCAGTTGCATGCCACAGCAAAAGCCATGGTTCGCAGAGAGCTTACAAAGCATCACAGGGAGTTCATTGTTGAAAGGTATCAATCAGGAGAAGGGTACACAAAAATTTCCACAGCATTGGATATGCTATGGAACACAGTGAAGACATTTATCAAAAGGTAGAGAAAATATGGGACAACAGTGACATTGCGAAGAACTGGACGTCCCTCCAAAATTGATGAAAAGATAAAGAGAAAAACTGCTCAGGAAGGCTGCCAAGAGACCTACAGCAACACTGAAGGAGCTGCAGGAATTTCTGTCAAGTACTAGTTGTGTACTGCATGAGACAACAATCTCCCATACTCATGATATGTCTGGGCTATGGGGTAGGGTTGCAAGACAGTTTTCTTACACAGAAAACCATCCAGGCCCAGCTAAAATTTGCAAACCAATACATCAAGTCTCCCAAAGGCATGTGGGAAAATGCGTTATGGTCTGATGAGACCAAGGTTGAATTTTTTGGCCACAATTCCAAAAGGCACATTTGGTGCAAAAACGCTTTGCATCACCAAAAGAACACCACCCCCACGGTGAAGCATGGTGGTGGCAGTATCATGCTTTGGGGCTGCTTTTCTTCAGCTGGAACTGGGGCTTTGGTCAAGGTGGAGGGAATTATGTACAGTTCCAAATACCAATCACTTTTGGCTTGAAACCTTCAGGCGTCTGCTAGAAAGCTGAAGATGAAGAGGAATTACACCTTTCAACACAACAATGACCCCAAGCATACATCCAAATCAACAAAAGAATGCCTTCACCAGAAGAAAATTAAAGTTTTGGAATGGCCCAGCCAGAGTCATGACCCAAATCCATACAAAATCTGTGGGGAAACCTGAAGAGGGCTGTGCACAAGAGATGCCCTCGATTTGGCGTGCTTTTGCAAGGAAGAGTGGGCAAATATTGCAAAGTGAAGATGTGCCATGCTGATTAAGACTGAATGCTGTAACTAAATCAAAAGGTGCTTCAGCAAAGTATTCATTTCAGGGTGTGCACACTTATGCAACCAGCGTACTGTACGCTTTTTATTTTTAGTATTTTTTCCCCTCAACAGATTTGTTTTGTTTTTCAACTGAATTGTACAGGTTATAGGTCACATTAAAGGTGGGAAAAGTTTTGAAATGATTTATTGTGGTCTCATTTTTTATAATCACAAAAACCTGGCATTTTAACAGGGGTGTATAAACCTTTTATATCCACTGTATGCAGGACAAGTCAAGGTCCAGTTAGACAAAATGATGCAGCAAGGTGCGATTTGTCCAGTCACAGAAACAACTGAGTGGGTGTCTTCCATGGTAGCTGTTCATAAGAAAAATTCAGATGAAATCAGAATATTCATTGACTCAAGAGACTTGAACAAGGCATTAAAAAGACCTCATCATCCTATCCGTACAGTCGAGATTGCAACCCTCATGCCGAATGCCACAGTTTTTTCTGTCTTAGATGCAGAGAGTTCATTTTGCCAGGTGATGCCTGATTGCAAATCCTCACTACTGACTATATTCAGTACCCTATTTGGTAGATCCATATTCCTCAGGATGCCTTTTGGAATAAATTCTACCAGTGAAGGCTTTCAGCATGCAATGGAGCAAATTTTTTCAGGCTACCAGTGTGCTATAATAGTTGATGATTTACCGGTTGGAGGCAATGGTGAAGCACAGCATGACAGAAACCTCCGGAAAGTTCTGGACAGAGCGTGTGAAGTGAATTTAAAGCTCAAACCTCTGAAATGCAAATTCAGACTACCAGAAGTTACAGGTCATTTATTTACCAGTGCAGGCATATGATCAGATCCTTCTAAACAAGCAGCCATTCTTGAGATGCCAGCTCTAGACAATGTCCAAGCCCTACAACATTTTCTAGGTATGGTAAATTATCTGGGCAAATTTATCCCTGACTTTAGTGAGTTATCAGCACCTTTAAGAGAGCAGACACACAAAAATGTTGCCTGGCCATGGTCACACCACCACCAGAAAGCATTTGATAAACAGCAAATTGCTAAACCACCTACATTAAGATACTATTAAGATACTAGGAGGTCCACAAACCAGTAGTTCTTTCCTGTGATACTTCAAAGTTCAATCTTGGAGCAGTTATTCCTCAGTTGGACAGACCTGTTGTTTATGCATCTAGAACACTTACCCAAACTGAGATGCAGTATGCTCAAATTGAGAAGGAACTTTTGGCAATTGTGTTCGCATGTTCGAAGTTCATGATTATATTTATGGACGAGCTATCCAGATAGAAACTGACCATCAACCTCTAGCCACTACTTTAAAGAAGCCTATGCATTCAGCTCCATCAAGACTACAAAGAATGATTCTCAAATTGCAAAAGTGTAATTTCAAAATGGTCTATACAAAAGGTAAATTTCTTTATCTGGATGATACCTTATCCAGATCACCCAGAAATACCATGGAATAGCTTAATGCAAAGAATTTTGATTTTGATGTCATGGAAGTGCATAATTTTTCTATCACGAGACTTGAGCCGAGAGATCATACAAAAACTGATCCAATTTTGGAAAAGCTCAACCACTTCATCAATGCAGGACGGCTGTCAAAGCAAGATTGTACTTCTGTTGGTACACAGGATTATTTTCCATATAGAGAGGAGATGCTGATGGAAGATGATATTTTCAAAGGTCCAAAAGTTATTGTTCCCAATTCCTTACAACATGAATTTTGTATCGTGGCCACAGGTTCTCATTCTACCAAAAGTAGGGCAAGAGCACTAGTATTTTGGCCTTCTCTATCCAAAGACATAAAAATGCTTTCTTCTTCTTCTTGTGTGCAACAGTACTAAGCTGCATTTGCAAACACAGCCACTTCAGCTAAACCAATTTCTTAACTACCTTGGTCAACAGTAGCAACTTGACATAACCTGAGTGGAACAATCAGCATTACTTAGTGTTGGTAGACTCTTATTCGAAATGGTTTGAGATTGATTTGCTACCTAACCTAATGTCCTGTGCTGTCATTACTAAGATGAAACATCACTTTTCAGTCCATGGTAGTCTACACAAAGTTATTTCTGACAATGGTTCTCAGTTTACCAGTCCGTTATTTCAGAGATTTTCAAAAGAGTGGGACTTTATCCATGTTACTAATAGTCCTGGATACCCACAGTCAAACGGCCTTGTCGAACGTGCAGTACAAAGTGCAAAGCAATTACTAGACAGGTCAAAGCTTGACAACACCGATAGCTTCTTGAATTTACTTAATCTCAGAAATATACCCCAGGATAACCTACATGGCTCACCTGCTCAAACACTTCTATCTAGGCAAACCAAAACAACCTTGCCCATCAGTTCTAGTTTGTTGGTGACTAATGCTAAAACCAACAGAGCAATCAAAGCCCAACTTAAGAAGTGTTCTTTTCAGAAGTCTAGCTATGATAAAACGAGCAGATTTCTTTGTCAATTAAAAGAAGGGGAGAGTGAGTGAGGATGCAAACGGTGAAAGGCTTTGACTGAATTGGTCAAGTGAGAGGTATATGTACCAAGCTGAGATCCTCCTTAGTGGAATCTGAGGGTATAGAATACAGGAGAAACCACAGACATAGTCTTCCTGTTTCAGTATTGCAGCATCAGTATTGCAGCATTGTATCTGTGATACAGACTCTAGAACTCAGGAGCAACCCTGACAATGTTCATACCAAAGAATACATTTCAGTATCCATTCCCATTCCTGATGATGATCCCAGATTTCCCCAAAGTTAAACGTGCCTTGAAGACAGTCTCCATTGCTAGATCCAATTCTAATTTTTATGTTACATGATCAGGTCGTATTTCCAGACCAAATGTAAAATACACAGCAACTTGGACAGGGTTGTTTTGTGTGTGTCTAATTTTGTATAATTGCATGTCAAATAATTAGTTCTGTATAACTGCATGTCAAAATATTTTTGTAAAGTGCATGTCATTGAATACTGTCATTTCATATATGGACCATTTCTCAAACAGGGAGGATATGGAGCAGAGCGTGTGTGTATGTATATATATATATATATATATATATATATATATATATATATATATATATATATATAAACATTTCCAGATGCAAGCACATGTATAAATAGTGAGCATGTACAGGCAACAGTGCCATTTTGAGAGAACAGGCAAGTGTTAACATAAGTTAAAGTTACAAAAACCTCATTCCTGATATGTTTTTGTGTAGTAAAGCTGCTTGAAGTGAACCCACGAATATTCGTCCGTTTTATCCTGACCAGACAAGCGACAACTGGCTAGGCTGAAATTAGCCCTTCAAGGCAGTTAGCCTAGTATGCAGTTGTGAACCTGTGATACTGTGGACAGTCTCCTCCATCAGCTCCATCCAAATTTTCCACTGGCAACCTTCGTTTTTTTTATGGATATTGATTTTTTGATCTCAAACTTTCTGATAGACCTAGGAGTGGTGTTCCCTTCGGAGGCATCCGGGAGAACTGGGTTGGACTAGACTACTGCAAATCGCTTTTTGCTGTTCAAGTCACATGAGCTAGTGCTCTTCCATCTACATTATTGTAAGGAGAGTGTTGATGAAGCTGCAATTCCAATGTCCATGCCTTAAAATTCAGCCCTCGTTTCTCGTTTTTTCCTGTAAAAAAATACTGCCACTACTCTCTTAGTATCCCAAATTAATTCTCTGCCAAGTTTGGATATTCTTCAGGTATTTTTTTTTATTTATTTTTGTTGCGTGAAACCTGAAGGCCAGGAAAGACAAAGATGTACCACAGTGTGTCTTAGAGATGTTGTCGTCTTGTTTCCAAGCTGCAATGACGGTGTCAGACTACATACATATTGTACGATTTCACTTTGAAGGGAAAAACATGGTGCGAGATGAAGCAAATGCTGTTTTTAAGCAGACCACTGGAAAAAAAAAAAGTGGGGGGGGGGGTACTACTACTGTGTGCCTTAACGCAAAGTGAAGGCGACGTTTTGTTCTGTTGCCATTATGAGAGTACTAGGGGACAGGTGCTTAATGGGATGAACTGTTTGTTGGCTTGCCAACTTTGATTCCGACGTGGGCTTGAAGATCAATTTGATTTTCAAAATCACCACCAGTCTACCCCAGATTGCACTGTAGACTTCTGCAGCAGATTATGACCCGTTTCAAACTACAGGCATGCAATTTCGTTAGTTTCTCTGCTGTCTGCAGAAGCCATTTAATTGCAGATGCATTTGTTAATAAGTCTATTTTTAATGCAATGCCTACTAACCAAGATGGTGAATAAGGTGGTAGTGGTGTGAGAAGCATCCAAGTGTCTTTGTGTAAGAAAACTTTCAAAGGCAATTAAATGTGTGATAGGCAATGATTTTAAAGGCAATACACAACTGATTTCTGTTTTGGGTAGCAGTGCATATGAATACTTTAGAGGTTATTGGTAAATACAAGGGCAATGGGGTATAATAATTTACTTATCAAAGAGACTTGGTAATGGATGAATACTGCAGTGATTAATATTTATTGAGCTTTAAAGTACAACTTATAAAATGTCCATTATTAACCACTTTTCACACAAGAATGTAAGATATTACGTTAACTGCAATTTACAGCATTGCAAGGGTCAAGCTAATGAATGCTGAAACAACAATTTTTTTTAATGAGCTGTGTAAAGTAAAATGTATTAATGCAAATAAATGTGTGTGAAAGGACTGAACGTGATCCTTGGCTATTTATACCTATAGAAGTGGAAAGTGTTTGAAAGGAAAACACTGGATTTGATAATATGAAATTGTCAGTTATTTGAAAAAGAATTTAATTTATATACTGTTTAGTGATTAGAAGACCAGAATAATAAGGAAAATGCATGTAAACATGGATAAAAATGCAAAATAGCTAAGCAGCCATGAATACTAGGTACCATATATGAGAAGTATAAATGTATAATAAGGTAATGACAGGCCAAATGACAAAATGCCAGTGTTTCTCAACATAATGGGAGTCTGTGTTATGCAGTTCAGTAGCACCAACCAATCCACTGGAAAAAAAAATAAAAGCAATTATAGATAGTGGCTTTAGAGAAAATTTTAAATCTGAATGTTTTGTCAACTGTACTCCATTCGGATACACAAACATGAAATCCAATAAAAAATAAATCATGCCAGAGTATGGGCAGGGCAGCACAGATTAGTTGAAATTGTCAGTTTGAGGAAGGACTAATAAATGTACTAAGATGTGTGGATCCTCCGTCTAACAGCATCTGAAATCTCCAAAACCAAAGTAGGTTACTGCCACTGTTTTTAAATATCACAGATTAAACTACTCATCACCCGTTTCATTAGCTAACCTACTGTTTTAATCAACTGATCATTTTTGTTGCATTACATAACTGCCTTTTGTATGCATGTTTGTGTTTCTACCTTTGCCACATCTCTTGGAAAGTGTATGTAATCCACAACCCCTGCATTTATTTAACACACTAACCTCTTCTCCGTGTTTATAGACATGATAAAACAGTGCAAAGCCACAGGGTTATTCTTACATTTACTGTACCCTGTGCGCATATACACACACAAAAACCAAGCAACACAGATGGAACTAGTAAGTGGGTAGGTTGTTAGGGGGTACGATACGCACATGCTGATGGCATAGGAATGAGATAATGACATTGATGTATGAAGCTGTTAGGATATCATGACTTCATAAATGAATACTGATACTGCATTTTCAATCACAATTTCACAGATGAAGCACTCACTGTAAGATTGCAAGTGCATCAGGCTGACTGTTACAGTTACTGTGGACTGTTTGCTACAGTTCCAGGACAGTGAACTGTGAAAAGGGAAGGAGCAAAATCTCCCAGCTACAGTATTTACAGTGAATTTTAGACAGAGAATCCAGTTCTAAGACATACCTTTACAATACAGGATTCATGCATTTGTTTAAAAGCGTTTTCTTTACCGCTATCACTTTACTTATTTAAAAGCATTGTTAATGCAATAATTTACTACCCTCTTGTAAAACACTACAACAAAATATATAAATTCCATCTATGGACATGTAGGGCTGCTTTATGTGCATTTTTATGCGCTTTGTGTACCATTTGTGTATGGTATTCATTTTGAAAATCAAGAAAAGAATTTACTTTTACCTTAAAAGTAGCCTTTTTGACTTAAAATTGCATTTAAAAATTAGCTAGTATCTCATTCTTAACCAAACGCTTCAGAATGAGACTAACTACATTTCTTTCTGGCAAAAACACTACCCCTATACTGTCCAATCTCCTTACCCCCTATAAAAATCTGAATTCCCTACGTTCTTCTAGCAAACTCCTCGCAACCATTATAAAATCTAACATGGCTGTAAACTCTCTGTTTACTAACACAGCAGGAAAAAAATGGAACTTGCTACCTACTGAACTAACCCTAATCACATCCTTGCCTCTCTTTAAACAAAAACTTAAAAAACACCTCAAAATTCACTGGTTATGCCCTGTAGCAACCCGACTAACCACCTTCCACCCTCTCCCACCTCTGTACTTTATTTCACATTCCTTACAAACTTCAAAACTTTTAAATTCTTATACTTGCAAGTAAGTCTTGCACTGTTTCAAACTCTAATCTATATACTGCTGAATAATGTTCTACTAGAAGTGAAAACTTCCTTATGTATCTTACTGTGCTACATTCTATTGTTGATTTTCCAAGTATATATATTATTTACTGATGCTTTTTCAAGTGTAAATACTTTTATTATGTTATAATTCTTGCTGTATTTTTTTTTATCAATCCTTTCTTTTAACATGCAATTACATTTTAATTTTTTTTCTATCTTGTTGGAGCTTTTCTCCCCGGGCCTCTACTGAACATGGAAATGTATCCAGTTAGACCAGCCCGGTTAACAAATGTAAAATAAAATAAATTATAGTTGTATTTGACAAAGGGTATTACAATGACATATATTATGGAGATTCAACCTTTAAATCCTGTGTAAGATAATACACTTTTAGAAGTCATGTTAATGCACTGCAATGGGACTATTACGTTAATGGAACATAGAAAAGATCTTGTCTGCTTTAGACTAAAACCAGCCTGTAGTACTGGCACACAAATCACACGTGGAGCAGAGAACATAGTCAATGCTGTAATAAAATTGTGTTTCTGCAATCATTCAGCAATCTCATATTACATACAGATACGCTGCAGACTTGCAACCATGTTTTTACAGCTCACCTTCTTCTTTTGGCTTTTCCCGGTTAGGGGACTCCACAGCGGATCACCTGTCCGCTATGATTGGCAGTGGAGTTTTACTGTGTCGAGTTGCCAACCGGTGCCTAACCTTCCAAAGAAGGCACACACACGCATGCACTCACACCTAGGGCCAATTTAAGAGTGTCCAATCCACCTACAGTATGGCTCACCATTCATTGTAATTTACGTGCTGAAAATAGTGAATTGGAAAAAAAAAAATCTCATTTTTGCAGGGGGAAAGCCCTCCACCCAAAAAATGATACAAACCAACTCAATGGTTGTGCCACAGCGAAGAAAAGGTAAAACTCGTCTGAAAAGTACACAGCCATCTCGCACAAAACAATACATTGTCATGAAACTCACTGCAACATTAAATTGTCAGACAGGGAAAAATTCCAGCAAATCGCAAAAGTATGACATATACACACACGCATATATGCAAATTATGCATCTTTGCATCCATTTTTGCCTGGGAATGAGTTTGTGCATGTCGGTTTATGTACATAGACATCTGCACAAATATCTGCCAGTTTCATCAACTGTGAGCTGTTAATGAGCTTCATCCAGTAGTCGGGGGGGGGGTGATTGTCTCAGTTTACACTTTGAGCAAGTTGCTTAATCAGATAGTGCTCACAGACAGTTCCCTGGAAAGGGACACCACACCAAAGACCTGTAGTTTTCTCAATGAGATTACCACAGAGTTGTGGGACTTGTCAATGAAGTACATCAGTCATGATGTTTCTTAGCTAACTGACTATAGTATTAAAGGATATACCAATGCAGTGTGAATTTCTTTTACTGGCCTACTCACAGGAAATCAGTCTACTTTGGCTTGTAAATAAATTTACTTATGGTCTTGACATATGTCACAAATGCATTTGCTTATGTATTAGCTGGTCAGAAGGAGTTTATTTCCCTCTTGTGCCAAAAGGCCACTAAGGTCCCCCTATTTGTTATTAGCCCATTTGTTCCCTAGTGGTGCAGTATCCCCAGATTCACTTGGGGACAGCCATCAGGAAGGGTTATCATGCACACAGCCATTGGAGTTGTTTGGGCCCTTGCAAGGATTGCCTAACCACTTCCCTTGTGGTGTCATGAGCACTTGTGTCTCCACAAAGATCAACAATGTCCCTCTATCTGACTTGGAATATGCATGGTTCTCCACATGTACCAAAAAGAGGTACCAGCACTGACTGCGTCAGTAGAGCAGAGGTGAAAGCCTGCCAGCCCCCGTACCACTCCTCCACACAAAGGTGGGCAAGGTTATCTCCCCTGCCTTTGGTGTCAAGATGCCAGAGAGTCACTTACAGAATGTGTCTCGTCCAATCACGGCTTTATCCCTCTGCAAGTGTCCACACTCTGCAGCTCATTATGTTTCTATAGTTTAGATACAGACAGGCAAAGTGCTTTATTTTAAAGATGCGCATTCTGAATTCTGAGTGGTACGTACCGTAAACGGTTCAATGAAATCTGTGGATGAAAAAGCACACAAAATTCATTTGTATTAAATTACATGAAAATAAAATATGCAGTTTTAATTGTTGATCAGGCTACTTACATATTTATTACAGTGGTAATGTTTTATTAAAAACAGCATTATTTGGTCCAGTTTTACTAACATTATTAAGCCAGTTTTATGCATTTGCCCACTCAAATACAATGTGTGCTATTAAAAGGTGAAGTGTCTGAATGCTATGCTAGTCTAATTTTAAACAAGTGCAGAGCTTTAAATAGTCAATTCACCTGCCTGCAATTTTATTTGGTCCTGTTTTATTAACATTATGAAGCTAGTATTACTACTTTTTCCTAAAAATAAATGGAAACATCAAAGAGGCAGCTACTGTATGAAGAATGGATTTTGTGGTATTTTTCTTTATTTAAGCTGAGGATTTTTTTAGATTAATTTTATTTTTCTAAATGCAGCAGGCAACTTTTACCCTAGTGTCAGTTACCTTTAGAAAGGTCTAAGCAATCATTTTCAGTGGGGTGGGACTGTATGGGGACACTGGCTTACATCTAATGAAACAGCAAAGCACTACACACTCTTCTATACTGCAGGTAAAAGGCGAGATAAAACAGTGGCTGGGAGAAATGAAAAAAATACCTGTTCAAGAACAGAAAAATACTTCCCAAAAGATTTAAATTTGGATAACTTTAGCAGCATATCCTTCAAATATCTTAAAACATTTACAATTTAATTTCACCATCACTTTACTACTTAAAAGTAACCCAGTTAATTGGTAGATCATATTAAAAGATACTTTCATAATGAAATCAAAACCAAATAAATCTTTTATATATAGTTTTTTTACAACCTAACTTCTTTAATCAAATAACTAGGTATACAGGGGTAATACTCTGCTCAATTTTCTTTTTTTAAATATTTGCAAAAAGAAGCGTTCATTTCTAGCTACCCAGATTTTATAGTTTTGTATAGTGTAATTGTCATGTATTGTAAAGCTGCTTGTAGCAAGTTACTGCCATTTTCAGGTTTTATGTTTTGTGTCTTTTATATCATTCTGTAAATCTGAATAAAAAAAAAATATATGAAGCAGTTCCAGGTGTACCCAGCACTTCAAAACCATCCTCCAACAAAGACATTGATAAAACTGTATCCCTCCAGTACAGCCAGTGCTGGAGTTACATCCTCCAGTGCAGGAGACTGACTGCATCCCTCCAGTACAGACAGTGCTGGAGTTACATCCTCCAGTGCAGGAGACTGAGAGAACAAAACCAGAGTGCCAAGCACTTCATACAGTGTGGGTTGTGCTGCAAGTGCATTCAGAGTACAGACAGCAGTCCAAGTGGAACTGATCTCAGATGCTGCACCCACGGTAGCCACTCCCACAAGTATCTTTTTTATCAAAAGCCTTAGCAGCCAGAGCTGTCAAATGGGGAGAGAATGTGGAAACTTTTCAGAAAAGGGATAGTTTAGAGAATGCCACCAACAGGCAGTGACAACACATATGAAACAATATGCTGTGCTGAGAATTTTGCACGATGTTAACACGTTTACCATTTTCTTCTTCATAGACTCCTCCATGACTAGCTATGTTATTCTACAAAAAGCAACAAGCTGTACTATGTACACTGCAAATTCTTTTCCTTAGATGAAAATGTACAAATCAGCTTCCTTAGATGAAAATGTACAAATTAGCAACAACTGATTATTTAAACCAGTAGCATGTCAAGAGATTTATACCTCCAACAGTTCAGTATATGGAAGCGGTCTTGAAAAGGTTAGCCGTTCCAAAATGATCTAAACAACAGCCTCATAACTTAGTGCAAGTCAAAGAAAAAGACAGTTGACTACATCCTTAAAAGATTTTTAAATGTAGTCAAAATGCTTTGATCAAGGGGGCTTTGCCTTCCATCACCACACAACGGTAATTTCAGATACATGAAATGGTTGGGTCAGAAAAACATTTCTTTACTGAACACACAGCAGCAAGAGAAGAGGGCATAGTTCATATCTGTCCTCAAGTGTGTGTGTGTGTTTTATTAGGAATAATCAGCCAGACAGTACTTCCATCAAACTGTCAAGG
>NC_056733.1:146699875-146789875 GCF_019279795.1 Protopterus annectens | reverse complement strand
AGAGATTAAGTACTTTCATCCTATAAAATAAGGACTTCATCAGAATACTTTGAAACTTGCCACAGGCCCTTAAATACATTAAGATCACATGGCTAACAAGGATCAAATTACCCTTAAATAAAATTATACATAGCTAGTGAAAAATAACGAATTAAGCATTTTACAAGAACAAAATGCAACAAATATTAAAAAATAAATAAATAATAAAATGAGTGGTTTAGGAAACATCAAAGGGGCACCAACAGCCGCAGAGGACGTGGCTAATCCCTGTTCCACAGTGGCTGTCGGTGCTACACTGGGGGGATCTGGGGTAAAACACGAGTTATCCAAGGTACAACTAATGCCACAGCAGAGTTAGCTACCTGAGGCTCAGGGAAATTGCAATCCTGCTGTGATGGCAAAGGCTGTTTGCTTAACCTTTATTTGTGGCTGAAAGAAGTACCGACCATGGGTCTGACTGATTATTCCATGGTCAGTCCAAAAATGGTGCCTCTCTCCCGGTGAAACAAGCATCACATGCTGGTAAAACTAAGTCCTTAAAGTCACCTTTTTTCCCCCACAGGCAAACACAATAAAAAGCACTTAACACTTTTCCAGCCTCACAAAAAAAGAGCACAATGTCTCCACAAAAAAAAAAAATAAATAAAAATTTTCATTTACTTTAAAAAAAACTTTTAAACTGACAGGAAAAAATTTGTAATCCTGTATAAAAGTACAGTATAGTCTCATGACAGTCAGTTAAAACACAAACTCCTAGCTTTACAATAACTCTCCTGAAGAGAAAATTATTAACAAACAAAATTTATTATACAGAATCCCTCCCAAGAGAAATTGGAACAGCACAAAACGAGCATAGATCCTCGAAAGCTGCATAGGAGTATATTCTTCAGCAGCAGTAAAGCTCTGGTGGGTTTGGTGTTAAACTTGGATTTTAGTCAGCTCACCTTAAGCTGCCTGATCCTTTGGAAGCTGAACCGTCATATCATTGGCAGAACATAACCCATATAATGAAAATCTAATGTTAAGTACCTTACATAATGGCACCTTTAAATCATATATCTTAGTTTTGTAGAATCACATCCCGGACACATACCATAGGTGAAATTATCTTCCAATTGCCCATAGGTGTACAGGGTGAGTTTTAGTGAGTATGAATGTGTTTGTATCCTGCAAAGTGCTGGTGCCTTGTCCAGGATCACTTCACTGCCTTGTTTTCACTGCGTTGTGGGAGAAGCCTCAGCTTACCCCAGGACCCTGAATATGGTTAAATGGGCCTCACAGGATTACATAAACAGGTGGTATAGTCAAAGCTTCCACAGTAAGTTAAAATCCATAGGATGCATCATCTATTTTCAAGAAATTATCCCATCACATTTAGTGATCCATGTGAAAACAGCACAGGAACATCAGGGTGGTAAACCATTTGCACATTACAATGCAATACTGGGTGGGTCAGCAAAACTTTGTTTGTTAAGCAGATATCAAATTGCTCATACTACTGGAGGTCAAAAAAATACATAGCAGACAGAAGTAAAGCCAGCACTAAGACATGTAAACATCGCTAATTACTTTTCATGCTCTCAGACACTGCCCCTGCTTACTCTTACTGTGCAGCTCGTCTTAGCTAATTTGCAATCCAGCCTACCACGTAAGGATCTGTAATGCATTTAGTTTACTAACTGTGCTAGCAAGGTGTCTGATGTCAAATGACAGATCACAGTAAGCAGTGTGGACAGTGTGACTGCTGTACACAGCCTGTGTTACTCTTCCAATCTGCTGCTGGGTCCAGTCTGATAGGATTCAAATCTAATAGCTTTGTCTACATCTTGCATCTCTTTCATATTCATCTGTAGAGCCTGGTGGCTATTCCCCATTCGACTGAGGATTTTGTCTGCATTGTCTAGTAGCATGTCAACTGCTTTCTCTTTGTTGAATTCCATAACCAGAACAATGTTGTCTTTGATGGCATCAAAGAGACTATATGTTTATGTATTAGTTGGAAAATAATTTATGACGTAGCCTCAGGTAGATTAAGTGCCTTATCATAGTGCTGATCATATGCATACAGTTCAGCAATGGTCACAAGCAGAGTTTTATTCTGTGGATCTCTCCTCAAATGATAGAGCACTGCTTGTACTACAGTCTTGTTGTTGTATATTCCCTGCCAGTGCTTAATCAGTATAGCAAACCCCCCATAGTCGCTCTGTAAAATCATTTCATAAATTAAAGGCCTTAGTCGCAGGTCATCTCTTGGTAAGTAGAGACTAATTGCCTTTAGCTGCCCTATTTCTTTGAATCTGAGAACTTCACTCTCCCAGGAATGCATTGATTTTCCAAATAATGTCTGGCATTTTCTTGCAGCTTTATCGAATTCTCCTATTTCCACCAAGTGATTTATATAAGCTAAGCCAGTATCTTTCACTTTGTGCCATTTCACAGTCTTCTGGCTAATTTCAACTGTCACAAGAGCTTCTTCATATTTTTTCTTGTCTAGTAGCCATTCAATGTGGTCATCTTGGTCTCGTTCTCTAGTGAAAATGATGTCTTTTGGACTGATGCTGTAGAAGTGAGATTCCCCCTCAGCATGTTCTAAAGAATCGTTTCTACACTCGTTTCCTTGGAAGCTACAGTTACAGCATCAGAAGATATCATGTCTCTTCACATGATTCAGAAAGTGGTTGAACAATATTAAGTCTTGGCCTTGCATGGTTCTGCTTTTCCATTTGTTCTAGGTCCTCTTTCACATAATGCAATATCACTAACTTATCGCCAAGAGGAGGAACACTACTGATGTACATATTTTGTTCTTTTTCAAATGCTGACATTATTTCGACATTAACAGCTGGGCAAGTCTCTCAGTTAATGTCCTTTCTTTTACAGGACAGCAACTGCAACTCCTTTAAATAGGGGTGCAGCAGGAGGGCATTGTTTACAAATTTGGAATATCTAAAGGAAGGCTGCATATGTATAAGCTAAACAGAATTAATATGATTGGGGACTGTTGCCATTTTCCTCAGAGGCGCAGGCCTTTCTGAAATTGAATAATAAATGGCTAAATGGCATGGATAGGACTATAATGCAGCATAGGTTCATAGGTAGGTACTAGGCTAAGCCCAACCAAAAAAGTACCCTGGCTTTTGCCACCCAAGAAAATTATTTTCCTGTGCCACTGTCGAGCAGAGCCACAGAAGTGATCCCCGGGGTGAATTTCCTATTTCTCATCCAATCAAGATTTTTCTTGAACAGTGCTAATGAGGAGCTTTGTTTGATATAGATAGGTGATTTATTCCAGAGTATGGGAAGTCTCTGGGATAGGAATCTATCCCTCCGGCATGTTCTGTTTATTGTGGTGACAAGGTTTAGGTCCCTAGAGCGTGTAGCTCGGAGGGATTGGTATTTCTTTAAGTGGAGCATGTCCAACACCTCTGGGTTTGACACAGCTTTATATGTAAGGCAGAGATCACCTCTTAGTAGGCGATATGCGACGAAGTAAAGCTGGAGTTTTTTTGAGACGATCTGTGTAGGGCATCTGTTTGAGGTCGGTAATCCTCTTTGTGAGGTATTTCTGCGGCCTTTCCAGTTGTTGTAGAAGTTCTTGTGAGGTATATACCAAAAGGGGCATTGTACACTATAATGGGTCTAACGAGTGATGAGTAGAGGGGAACAATGACCTCTTTTTTTCTGGATGACAAACCTTTTGTGATGAGGTGTGCCATGTAGAAGGATTTCCTGACTACTGTGGCAATGTGATTATCAAAGGAGAGACTACTGTCCACCTGTGTCCCAAGGTCTTCTATCTCACTTTCGGTGTTAAGTACACTACCGCCTATGTTGTAGTTCAGGGGTACAGAGTTTTTACCAAAGGGGATGACAATGCACTTTTTGGCACTGAGCTTGAGGCCATGGCTTTGACACCAGGCATTTGTCTCAGTGAGGCCCTTTTGTAGGATGTCCACATCGTTAGGAGTTTCGATTATGGCTCCTAGTTTGCAGTCATCTAAGAACTTTGTTAACCAAAGACCTTCTGTGTTAGCCTGTACTTCAGAGAAGTAGATACCAAACAGGAGAGGACCCAGGACTGAACCCTGTGGTACTCCACTTGTCACTGGTCTGAAGTCAGACTTAGAGTCTGCTACTTTCACAGTGTGGGTTCTGTCAGTGAGCCAGTTGGCAACCCATCTTGTGACTAGTTTAGTGAGGTTATCTACAATTCCAGAGTGGGGGATGGTATCGAACGTCCCCTAGTTTAGTGAGGTTATCTACAATTCCAGAGTGGGGGATGGTGTTGAAAGTCTTGGCAAGATCTAGATAGGCTGTGTGAACCACCTTACCCTCGCCTACGGCTTACTACTTCAAAGAAGTCTATCTGTTTAGGAGACATGATCTGCCTTTTACAAACCCGAACTGGATGGGGTCCAGAGTTGTTTACAAGTTCCATGATGATACGTTCCATGGCCTTGCAGACCAGGCTCATCAGGCTAATGGGGCGGTAGTTCCCGGAGTCCGTGGTGGCTCCCCCCTTAAGGAGTGGGATAACAGTCGCTGTGCGCCATTCAGCGAGCACAAAGCCTGAGGTGAGGCCATGATTGAACATGGTACAGGTGGGGTGCCAGTTCGTTCTGCAGTTCGTGTAGAACGCAGCCTGGGATGTTGTCTGGTCCCATGGATACTGTGTTCTTGGCTTTGGAGAGTGTTTTTTTTTTTTTTTACCTGTGCAGCCATGATTATAGGAACTTTGCATTCTTCCAGTATAGAGATGGGCCCTTTAGGGGGTGGGGGGAGGGACCTGCCAGGATGTTGGCAATTTCAGTTGGGTCTGTATATTTAGTGCCATTGTGCTATAACTCAAAGCAGATCCGAGTGTTGCCATTGAGATTCTCGACATAGCTATAGAATGCTTTGTGGTTATCTTTAGAATCAGTGGCAATTTTGTTTTCGTAACTAGCTTTGGAGGATTTTATCAGGGATCACAGCTTCTTACCGAGGCTGACCAGGGAGCTCCTCCACTCATGGGATTTTACTCTCTTTTGCAACAGTTTCTTCCTTCTGTTATACAGTTTGTTTATGGCAGGGGACCACCAGACTGGCTTCCTTTTTTTGGAGGATAGCGTGTTGGTTCTGTTTGGGATAGAACGATCCATGCACTCGTGTAAGTGCTCATGAAAATATGGATACAGACCATTTGTAAGGGTCATGCATGGCTGAGCAGCTAACAAAAAGGGCAATTTAACCTATTTATCAATAAATTTGGTGTGTCTGTTTCCACCTGTAATGGATTTCTTAAAATTCTTTGTTGTCTAGAGCTGAAGCATACTTAGCTTGCTTTGACCTTTTATACAGAAATTATGGACTTTATTATCCAGTCTAATGGACACTTTGCTTTCCTATACCTGGGCAAAGTATTATCCCCAACATTCATAGCCTTTTCTCTTTGAGAAGAGATCCAGTTGTAATTCAGCTCTTTTTTTGCCAACTCACAGTGACAGGTTCTCTAGTTTGGTTCTCAGCTGGGGCAATGTGGAGTCTGCATGTCTCCGGGTGCTCTTGTTTCATCCCCCATTTCAGACAAATGCTGTAATGTCAACTGGGGACACCAAAACTGCCATTAGCTGTGAGTGCATACATGTCTAATATGGAAGACAGACCTGGCAACCTACTTCCATGTCTTTCTTAGTCTTTAAAACTCTATGGGTAGCAGTGGATATCCACAGTTTTCACTCTACTTGTAGGATGCTACTTGTAAGGGCGTCAGACAGTCTATCATGCACTAGAAGACCTATGATCACTTAACCCACTTAAATGAAAATGAAGTAAAGCCAAGCAGACTTTTCGGCCACAATACAAAAAGAGAAGCGACATACACTTACAGGTTAGATCACTGCAAACAAAAAACATCCACCACTCTTGTCCGGAATACAAGAACAACTCAAAGGAAGGTGATGCTGGTAGATTTTGCCTCATCATATGCCATTACTTTAAAGGGAAATATGGCAAAGAATATATTCCTCCCTTTAACAGGGATGGGTTTTCTTCCACTGCATACTATTAATTTATAGAAGACTTAGTATTACTAAAGGTAACATGGTACTGAAATTCCAGGCACAATTACTTTCACATACATGGGGAACCGAATTTACATGCGATACTCAAGAACAGTTACTTTTATCTCATGGTGAAAGGCAACACTCACTGTAAGATTTTTATAAAAATGATGGCATCACAACTTTTTACAAGGCCATCATGATGACTTGAAAAAGTTCAGTTTCTTCACTTCCTTGCAGTCAGGTGACTACAGACAAGAGATTCTGATCAAAGAAGTTTGGTTTCAGAGAAACTGAATATATACATAAAGATATGTGCTAGCTGGTACAACAGAGTAATTACATTCAGCAATACAAAAAGTATGCCATCAGGGCATCATCACCACATAACCTAAATGTGTTCTGTACATAACCTAAACGTGTTCTGTCTAAAACTAGGGAAGAAAACAAGCAGGAGAACAGCATGGAGGGGCCAGTGTGTCCACACAGTCCGTGCTCACACAGGATTGTAGCAAGATGTATTACAACACTGTGATATTAGCAGTAGCCATCATTTTCGACAGCAGTTTTTGGACATACGTATTTAGAAAAAAAGTATGTTACAGAAAGGTTAGCATAGTTTTTTTTAAATATATCAGCAATCTTCCACTAAGAATGATTGGCGAAATTGAAGTGTATTGACCCACCACCGAGTTTGTGCAGGTATGGGCGTGCCCACAGTGACTGACATGCAGAGGGGGGATAATGTGCCGTGATTGACATGCAATGCTTGTAATGGTAAATCCACAGAATTAAAAATGGCGCAACATGCTAATAATGACATTCGAGCAATCAGTCCCTTTACATTAGATTAACATATAATAATAATTATTCTCCAGAATAATGGAAGAAAAGGTTCCGTAGACTAGCATACCTACACAGTAAACAAATGGAAAATAGCAGCATATGACCAGAGTTTTGCCCTTCAGTTGTCTTTCTCCCCATAACTAGTTAACGTAGGTATGGCCAAAATTACCTGACTGGGTGGCCTGCTTCTATGGGTACCACTTAAAGGGCAAAAATTGAAAACTGTGTGTATGTGTATTTATTTATTTGCTTGTATTGGTGTCTTTGGCAATGGTAATATCATTGCATCACTCTTGAATAGTTACTAGTTTTATTTCAATTGAAGGTGACTAGATCGGTGTAGCCTTCCATTTCTGGTACACAGTTATGGTGCCCACAATGTCATGCAGATTTTCATTTATAGATAGTTACAGTGAAAGTGCTCGGGTTTATTATTTGCATTCAGAATATTTGGACTGGGTTTTCTGTAACTTTCCCCACAGCGGCACTCTTGTTTCTTTACTCTTACACATACTCTTGTATAACTCTTTGTTTGGAAACTGTTCCTACTGATAAATTTATAAGAATTGGTTAGGTAAAGGGACCTGGCCTCATTCAGCATTTATCCTTCTGTTTCAGTAGTATCAGATCTTGGCATGTTAAGTACTCCTGTATAGTAAAAGTTGTGAATTTAAGTTGTCGTTGAAGTAGTGAAAGTAGTGCAAATGCTTCCTGATGCAGTTTTAGAGGTTGTGGGTGTCTGTTTTTAGCCTAAGTTCACGAAATAAATAAATAGGCACATGCTAAATGTATGTGTTTTCTTGTTTTTTGTGCAATCGAATCTTTTTGTGCAATTAACTTGTGTTTCGCATATTGCATATATTACCTTGTGTTATGGTGGCATCTTTCAATCAAAATCAAGTCAAAATGCTCGCGGGCGGGGTTTGCTACTGCGCATCTGGTGGGTTAATACACTTCAATTTTGCCAAATGATCTGGTTAGAAGTAGTTTTGATGTCAGCCCCCCACATCCCCCAATGTGGGGGGGCTGTGCCCCCCCCCCTTAACTCCAGGATCACACTACAGTGGAGAAAAGGCCATATATAACTTTCAACTAAATGAGGTTTCAGTCAAATGTGCTATCGGTGAATTGTGCACAGGCAAACTTGAGTTTCAGTGAAATGAAGTAGACCCATATACATATGTACGTACACAAACACACAAATAGCAACTGTGTTGAATCTGGTCGTCTGCCCTTTAAGCCCCATTACATACAGTTTCCTGTGTCCCTACATATAGAAGCAGCCATAATGCAAACATATTGTTTTCTTGGATACATGCATGGAGTTGATGCTGATGCAAAAAACACTTACTCTTAGTGCCCTGGCTGTCCTCTACCTCATTTGATCTTTTGTTCTTTGTGGTAATTTGCCTTCTCCACATCATATTCCTTCTGGCTTCCATACAGAAAATCTACTGGCTATTGTATCTCATTAGCACTATTTATCCCAGCAACCCACTCCATCATCATCTCCTTATGCAGGACATATATACTTTCACAAAACGTCTGTGCCCACCCCCCCCAGCATATTGTAACCCAAGGCAAGGTCAGATTTGTGATGTGTCCGATTAGTCACTAGTGGTCCACCCACACCGCCCCCTCCCGTACTGCACTCCGAGAAACAGCCTTGGCATGCCACAACACGTACAGGTAGTTCTTCCGAGCCTTGGTAAGTCAGAGCATGTACAGGGAAGTCATTTTGGCTCCTGACAAATGGCACATGTGTAGTTAAACCAACATGAAGGTGACCAGTGGGTGGCTATGGTCATTACTCTCTATTTTTCATCTGAACCCTTCTCATGCTACATAAAGATCCCCCACAAGTACTACACATCCATCCACTTCCCTCCTTCATTTGGTTGCCCCTGATCTCTCCTCACTGTACACATACATTTGTGATATCCAGGACATACTGATTTCTAGATTAGATAATGCCATGAAGATAAAATGTAGTTCATTGCCATAGAACGTTCTTGAATTGCATTGCCTCTCCTTGGTGGTACTGGATTATGCTGGGCAGTAACTGGGACTTTGGTCTGCACAGCAGTGGTCCTCCCCCTTCTTCCACCCTCCCACTCACTATGTCATACCAGTCAATTCCCAGCAAAAACTGTGAGGCAATGGTCCTTTCCAGCAAAAATAAACCGCTTGGAATATAACCCAAGTCATAAAACAGTTTGATTAGAAATTAGTGGTGGTACCAAAGTCTGATTAGATGCTGCAAATTCCAATACATGTAGGAGCTTTTTGTGCACTGCAGACATGATTTAATCTTGCAGAAAAATATATATCTGTATATAACGTGATGCCCCCAAACCTCTTCTCCTGCAACCATTTTACCTGTTCAGCAACAACACTGAATTGGTTATGAAGGTGGTATGAACAATTCTGTTCACAGCTCTGACTCAGAAACGGCTCCGGTGCCTAAGTTGTGACTCAGTCAAAGCTTTCATTATGTGAACCCATTTCTTACTCTACAAGGGCTAGGGCTGTACTAAGTAATCAGTGTGCCACTAAATCATACCAACTGTCCAGATATACACAGAATGCCCAGATGTCTGTCTCATATTTTTGGTCTGTTCTTCATAAAATTTTGCTTTTCTGGCACATCATTAAGGATTGAAGTCACTAAATAATAACATATTTTTGAGTTTTATACTTTATATGCTTCAGAAAATGTGCTATCGCAAGAACTGTTGTTCTAAAAACTTTTAAGTTTGTATGACCCAAGTTTAAAATATGTCCCAGATTTTGGACCTTTGTCCCCCTATTATTTTTAGCTTTGTCCTGATTTATTGTGCTTAGTGGTTGAGAGGTATACACTAAATGCACCCATGTTAAGAAAGAGCGAGTGGTCACAGCTGAATGCAAGTTATTACAGGTCAGGAGAACACATCATTTATACTCAGGGTAATACTTTTAAAAACTGTCTTTTTATTTTTTACAGAAAGGTACAGGGTTTTGAGAATGGAAGGCAAGGCAGGTGGAGGACGCAAGGTAGTTGGAGGAGTGGACAAAAACTGTAACTAAGCACGGGGAACATTGACCCACTTGAAGGTATGGAGTGGGGACAGGAGACCACTACTAAAAACCATTGGCACACTTTTACAAGTCTAACATATTGCACAAAACTAGAGGAAAAGGTGAGCAAAAGTATGTAACACAAAATACATAACCACCAAACAAATGACAGTGGGGGACCGGCAACAAGGAAGTGTATAAGCCAAAGGATATGAATGAATGTTTTAAGGACCACATCACTGCTGCAAACAGGTTCGAGGGGTGAAATCAACAAAGCAGCTGTATGCTGACAAGGAAGCACTACAAATAGACTATGAACAGGAACTTCAGCAAATGACAGGGCACGCACACACACTCACACCTAGTTTTTCCAGCAGAGAGCAATAGCCCCCCCCCCCACACACACACACACCTTATCAAAGTAGTAACTAGGGTTGGGCGAAGGGAGGTGCAAGCTGCTACTACTACTACTACACTTGCACCGCAACAACATTCAGTTAAGGAGCTAAAGGTGATATTGTGACTTCCTAAATGAATGCAGGTGCTGCATCTGAACTTAATGTGTGAACAAGCAAGTACGGAGATTGCACCAGTTGTCAAAGGTTACAGAAGCTCCCCTCCCTAACAACAAGAGATACATTTTTTTGGGACCTCATCTTCAGGCTGACATGGATGCCAGCTGCCAAATGGCCTAGCTACATCTCTAAAATTCCTTGATTTCAAGGATGTGGGATTAACATTTTTCTAATAGCCATTGTATTTACCTGGAAGACATAGATGGGCTTGGGAGGGGTATGTTATTATGCAGCTTAAGGGTTACTCAAATTATTAGCTTAAAAAAATTAACATTCATAGGCTGGTGAACTGAATTTCCCCATTTACCAATAAGAAACTCCATGGGGGTTGATCTAAATGAATATCAGGCTTGGTTGCTGTCCACCCCATGCTGTGGTCTTACTTTACGGTTTATGACATGTGTCCAGGACCCTTCTGAGTTGTGAAGCTCAGTCTCCAGTCCCAAATATCTCACAGTATCTCAATGCCATCTTCCCTTTTGACTTTTATCAGTTGTTTTATAGGATACCTTTTTGAATGCCAAAAGTTGGAAATTTTTATGGTAACAATATTTTGCAGCACAAACCACATCCAAAATTAGTGTAAAGGGCCAAATTCACACTTTGGCAAAATAAAATCTCACTGTTGTAGAATCTGTGCTGTTTTTGCAGTTTCACATAATATTAGAGTGCTGCAAGCACAAAATACATTTTTATGCATTATAGGAAATGTTAGTAATATTTTTGCTCTAAAATCCAACGGCTTTTGACAGGTTTTCATTTTTTCTGGAGGATGTAAAGGCCCTAACAGTGACTGTCCCACGTAAAAGGGGACAGACAGGTGGTAACCGTATATCTTCACTTTGTTAAACTGGTTCAGAGCGGATGGCCTGCAGGTGTTAAATGAGATACAAATTAAGTTGATCGACCTTACTGGGAACCCAATTTACAAAACTGCTAGCATGCTGCTTCACGTGTGAAATTATTGTTGGTTGATCTTACCCAGGCTTTTCAAAATTAAAGTCAAATACATAAACTATTTCAACTTCACTGTGGTGTTTACATACTTACTGTAGTCCCAGCTACATTGCTAGCAGTGCCTAAATAGTTTAATTATATACAACTAACTTCAAAAATCATGGTTAGTCATGTAGCAAAATCCTTACCAGTTTAACAAAAGAAAGTGACACACGAACTGAACGGATATGACTATCCTAATATTAAGATTTGTTTTAAGGCCACCCTATACTTTTCTATCGCAGGTGTTCTTTGCACACGATATGTCTTACCTTATATCAAACTGTTATCATTTCTTTCGGTTATGGTAGATAGCATTTCCGAATTTCCTGTTGTTGATAACTCTAAGTATTTCTCTTCTGAAGGATTTTGGAGACCCGGTTCTGTGTTAGAAAACCCTTTGTTAACATAAACACAGTCCCAGGTGCCAGTCGACAAATGTCCGGACTGATCGCTGTTGCCTAGCGGCTGTTTTCTCAAGTCTGCTCTGTCACCAATCCCAAAAGATTTGGTACTTTGGGATAACCGCTCTGAAAACTTCCGTGCTAGTTGGACAAAGCTACTTTTCTTTTGAATAGAACCTTTCTCCAGCTCTTCAAAAGAAATTTCGATATTTCCTGTATACCAAAACAACCACCATATCAAGCTAAGGAAAATGATAATAGAACCGGTATAAATTAAAAAGTCTCCATAACTCTGTCCGTTCAGCTGCACGCCCGCAAAAATCCCAACTAAAAGTAGAACGAATCCAACAACGTCAAAAATTACGGCAAGCCAAAATATCATAGCACACCTGCCCATGCCTTTAAACATGTTCCCCATGCTGGAGCCGAACTTCTAACTTACGATTCAACCTACCGACCGATATTAATTTAGCTCCCGAGCGTACCTGAAAGGAATGCCTGTACTCACTGCACACCTCGGACACGAAAGCTACTCATTTGCATACCCAGACGTCCTTGCCCAATAATGATGACAGCACTTGTATACGATGGAGACATTGTAAACCTTTATAGACTTATTACTTGCTAGCATGGTGTAGTGTACTTCTCAACTGTCTCTGATCTTGTGTTGCATTTTAGCTGTATCCTTAGTTAAAAATTCTGCTAATCAGTACAGCCAGTCACTAATGCCAGACGTTGGAGTTTTATCATTCTTATTGATCAGAAACTGCATGTTGATGCAACAACCTGTTGTGCTTTTTCGGGGCTTTGTGCAGAATACCCGAGCAAAGGTTCATTCGTTTGTAGTTAAGGGGCACTTAGGGGAGGTTAGGCACTTGCGTGCATTCTTTGCACCATTTCTCGTTAGGGTTTTGCTTACCTATATTTTGGGACTGAAGGACTCCCGCCACTGACGTCAGGTGTCGGGCCGATCTGCGGACTTAATATGGTGATAAAAGTCGTTCAGAGGTAGGGGTGGGAATCTAAAATGTAAAAACAGTTGGTATATTTTCCCTATTCAGTTTAAAAAGAGATACCAATGTTCTGCTAACAGCCAAAATGTATCACATTTTAGCAACGATTTTTAATTATTTCTGTGATACAAAAACAACCTGCTCATCGCTTTTTTACTAACACTTTCTTTAGGCATAAACAATCCCGACAGAATGCTAAACATGCTGCTTGCTTCTTTGTTTTTCTGGATGGGATTGGCTTTGATTTTGGCTGCCTTCTTCCATGTTTACATTAGTTTGTTTTACTTTGCGACAAATTGTCTGAGGATAGGTAGGTGTCAATACGACGATGACGTAAGGGAGCGCGGAGTTTATCAAATGCTTCAGAAGTCATCCACACTCCACAGCCTTTTCCCGCAGGACCGGAGTGGAAGATAGTTTAAGCTGCTATTAATTAAAGTCAACAGAATCAGCACTTCGGCATTGATTTACGAAAGCGTCAAGTCCAAGGCGGCGAAGACGTGGGAATTAAAGCGTTTTCAATGATTTCACTCATTTTGTCCCTTTTTTGGGAGAGAGAGAGAGAAGCGGCTGGAGTGATTGTATGCCTCTTAGAGCAAAAAATCTGGAAAAAGCCTAAATGATGGGGAACAAATAGGGACAGATTTTAAATATTGCTCTTACAAACTCAGAAAGTTGATAGAATAATAGGTTTTATATAAGCATGAATTTTCTGAAGGATGTGGAGTCTTAAACTCAAATATTTGTCATTCTTCAATCCTCAACTATTTGCCAGAAACGTACACATTTTACGAGGAACGCTCCAAGTATATAAGGCAAAAATCTGTACAGTTGAGAGGTATGTAAAATACGTGAAACATAATTGTTTCAGACCTCGTATTTGTCAGAAAAGTCATATACATTCGTCCCATTAACTTTACAAGAATGTTTTACCTATTCCTAGTCGAAACACTGTCCTTTTTGGGTTTCTACCTTACAAAACCTTTAAATCAGGTTACTATCCCTATCCACCTTTTAAGTGAAAATTGCCCATTATAGAAGAAAATTATTCTCTTGCACATGCCCAAGAGAACACTGTCAAATTAATGAAGAGTAAACATTTAATCCCTGCTCTGTTTAACATAATAGGTTCATAGGTAGGTACTAGGCTATCTGCCCGAAGGCATTTATAAGCCTAGACAGAATGTGTTGGCTTTCGCCACCTCCTTAGATTAGTTCCCCGTGCCTCTGTCTAGCAGAACCACTGAAGTGATCCCCGGGATAAACTTTCTGTTTCCCATCCGCTCGTCAAGGTTTCTCTTGAAGAGTGTTAGCAAGGAGCTCTGCCTAATGTAGATTGAAATCTTGTTCCAAAGCATGGGAAGTCTCCGGGACAGGAATCTATCCCTCCAGCACGTCCTATTTATTGTTGTGGTGAGGTTTAGATCCCTAGAGCGTGTGGCTCGAGGGGATATGGTTTTCTTTAGGTGGAGCATGTCCATCAATTCTGGGTTGGACATGGCCTTGTATGTCAGACAGAGATCACCTCTGAGTAGGCGGTATGCAACTGAGTACAGCTGGAGTTTCTTCAGTTGAGTTGCATAGGATACCTGTTTGAGGCCAGTGATCCTCTTGGTGATATACTTCTGTGGTCTCTCCAGCTGTTGCAGGTGTCTTGTAAGGTACATCCCAAATGGGGAGTTGTACTCTGTGATGGGTCTGATGAGTAGAGGGGCACAATGACCTCTTTTGATCTGGATGCGAACCCTTTTGTGATTAGGTAGGCCACATAGAAGGATTTTCTAACCACTTTGGCAATGTGATTATCAAAGGAGAGATTACTATCTACTTGGGTCCCCCGATCCCTTATTACATCTTCCGTATTTAGGGTACTACCACCTATGTGGTAGTTTGTGGGTACTTTGTTTTTTCCAAAGGGGATGACTATGCACTTTTTGGCATTTAGCTTGAGGCCATGATTTTGACACCAGGTATCTGTCTCAGTGAGACCCTTTTGGAGGAAGTCTGTGTCAGCCGGAGAGTCAATTATAGCCCCAAGTTTACCTCTGAGAAGTATATGATGAACAGGAGGGGTACTAGGACTGAGCCCTGGGGAATGCCACTTGTAACCGGTTTAGAGTAGGACCTAGCTCCTGCAACTCTCACCATGTGGGTTCTGTCCGTGAGCCAGTTGGCAACCCATCTTGTGACGTAGGGGTTTATGTTCAGGCTGGTGAGCTTGTCTATAATACCAGAATGGGGAATAGTGTTGAAGGCCTTTGCGTGGTCTAGGTAGGCTGTGTGTACCACCTTTCCCTCATCTATAGCCTTGGTAACTGTCTCAAAGAAGTCCACCAGGTTAAGGAGGCATGATCTGCCCTTAACAAAGCCGAACTGGGTAGTGTCCACTGTTTGGAGGTTCCCAATGTCTCTGTTGAGTTCTATGATGATGCACTCCATAACCTTGCAGACCAAGCTAGTCAGGCTTACAGGGCGATAGTTCCCAGGGTCTGTTGTGGCTCCACCTTTGTGGAGCGGAATAACCGTTGCAGTGCGCCACTCTATGGGTACGTAGCCTGTGGAGAGGCTGAGTTTGAACAGTGTGTTTAGGTGAGGGGTTAATTCGTCTTTGAGCTCATGTAGGACACAGTCTGGAACACCATTCGGTCCCATTGATGCTGTGTTTTTGGCTTTGGAGAGGGCTGTTTTAACCTGAGTGTCTGTAATTTCAAGGGCTCTACATTCTTCTGGTATGGTTATGGGCCCTTTTGGGGGTGAGGGGGGGTGAAGTTTGCACTGAACCTGTCAGGATGTTGGTGATATCGGTCGGTTCAGTGTATTTTGCGCCATTCTGCACTAACTTCGAGTAGATCTGAGCATTGCCACTTAGATTGTTGACATAGCTAAAGAATGCCTTGTGGTTATCTTTGGAGTCCTTGGCAATTTTTCTTTCGAAGCTATCCTTGGACGATTTTATGAGGGATCGTTGTTTCTTGCTGATACTGATCAGGGATGTCTTCCCTTCGTGGGATTTTACTCTTTTCTGTAGTAGTTTCCTCCTTCTATTGTATAGCTTGTTTATGGCAGGGGTCCACCAGACTGGTTTCCTTTTCTTGGAGGAGTGAGTCTTGGTTTTGCTTGGGATAGCATGATCCATGCATTCTTGTAGGTGCCCGTAGAATGCATTAATAAAGGATTTTGCAGCGTGGACAGCGTTATCCTTTAGCATGGGGGCTTTGAAACCTTCCAACTCGGTCTTAAGTAACGTGAAGTTTGCTTTTGAAAAGTTTTTCATGGTGGTTTCCTTGACCGGGGGTGGGGGCGGAATGTGGATATCCAGAGTGATTTGTTTATGGTCAGATCTAACCAGTGAGGGGTTGACCTCCGGTGTGGAACACCGGTCACCCATGTTGGTGATGACCAGGTCCGATATGTTGTCAACTCTGGTGGGAGTGTTGACCAGATGATCAGGGTGTTTTGAGTTTATAAATTCCAGGAAATTTTGGGCAAGGGAGTTAGTACTTGAGTAGTTCCCCCAGTTAATGTTTGGGTAATTGAAATCACCAAATATTAAGGTGTTTGGTAGGACTTTTATATTTCTCAGTGTTTCCAGAAACGTGGAATGGGGGTCCTGGGACATGTAGGGTGATCTGTAGCAAGCTACAATTAGAATTGCAGTTTTGCCCATTGTTAGTTGCACGTGGATGATCTCTGAAGCATCGTGCTGTGTCACTAACCTGAAGGTTTGGGTATCCTTGATGAATATGGATACGCCCCAGCCTTTTGTATTTCGGTCCAGGTTCTGTGGCCAAAATGTATGGTATGAGTTGTAGCCTGGTAGTGCTGGAGTGCGCTCTGGAGCCTTAAACCAGGTTTCTGTTACTGCACATATATCGATTTTCTTCATACTGAGGAGTGCCTCGAGTGTGTGCATTTTGAGGTTTAGACTTCTGGCAGTGAGTAGCATTACTCTCATTTTTTTGTTACTTGCATTATTCCAACAAATGTATGCTTCGTTCAATGAATACATCATTATTGCAGGTCACCAAATCTACAAACACTGCGGGAGACTCTCTACACTCATGCCATATAGCAAAAATCTGGAATACACTTCCTCACTCTATTAGAACCACTAGTAGCTCAACTCAGTTTAAAAAACAACTCAAACATTATTTATCAGTCAGATGGCTCTGCTCATGTAATAATCCAGGCTAACTTTGAATAACAAAAATCTCTTATTCAAAAATATATCTCACACATGCTAATATCTCACACATACATCCGTCTGCCTATCCTACGCATAACTAGTACCTATCCCAACCTTAGAGATAAAAGACCATCTCAGTAACATTTTACCAACTATTTATATCAAAGCCCTTCTCTTCCTCAACCTTTACCTTTTTTACCTCCTTCATCTTCCTCCATTTTTCCTCTCTTCTCTTTCACTTCATCTTTCACTGCTCGATACTGTAGCATAACTAAACCCAAAGTGCGTGTAGTGTAATTCCTGCTTTACTAGTCTCTGATTTTTTTTTTTATTCTCTTTAATGCACACCATGTGTAACAATAGTTACCTCTGGACGAGTCTTTAACTAATATTGAACAACTGTATTGTTACAATTGCCATATAAATTTGTGCCAAGTTCATTCAATTCTTAGTTACTATATAAGTACTTGAAATTTTGTTATTCATGTCATGGTTTTTGCATGGTTCATAGGTTCATAGGTTCATACTAGGCTATCTGCCCTAGGGCATTTATAAGCCTAGCCAGAGTGTGTTTGGCTTTCGCCACCCATTTTAAATTAATTTTGCTATGCCTTTTTTTGAGGTTAGTATACTGTGCCTCTGTCTAACAGTGACACAGAAGTGATAGCCGGGGTAAACCTACGATCTCCCATCCACTCATCAAGATTCCTCTTGAAGAGAGTCAATGTGGGACTCTGCCTAACCTGGACTGGGATTTTATTCCAGAGTGAAGGGATCCTCTGGATTATGAATCTGTCCCTCCAGCATGTCCTATTTATTTCAGTGCTGAGGTTCAAGTCTCTTGAGCGTAGCTCGATGGGATTTGGATTTTCTGAGGTGCAGCATGTCCATTAATTCCGGGTTGGACATGGCTTTATACATCAGGCACAGATCGCCTCTGAGCAGGCGGTATGCCACTGAGTAGAGCTGGAGTTTCTTTAACCGGGCAGCATATGGCATCTGTTTGAGCCCTTTGATCCTCTTGGTGAGGTACTTTTGGGGTCTTTCCAGTTGCTGCAGGTGTCTGGTAAGGTACATCCCAAAAGGGGCATTGTACTCAATTATGGGCCTGATGAGGGATGAGTAAAGAGGCACGATGACCTCCCTGATCTAGATGTGAATCCCTTCATGATTAGGTGGGCTATATAAAATGTTTTTCTAACCACTTTGGCCACGTGGTTGTCAAATGAGAGATTGCTATCAACTTGGGTCCCCAGGTCCCTAATGACTTCTTCTGTACTTAATGGATTACCACCTATGTGGTAATTTGTGGGCACTTTGTTTTTGCCAAAGGGGATGACTATACACTTTTTGGCGTTTAGCTTGAGGCCATGGCTCTGGCACCAGTTGTATGTTTCTATGAGGCCCTTTTGGATAATGCTTGTTTTGGCTGGAGAGTTGATTATGGCGCCCAGTTTGCAGTCATCTGCGAACTTGGTCAGCCACAGTCTTTCCGTGTTGGCTTGTACCGCCGGGAAATATATACCGAACAAGAGAGGTCCCAGGACTGAGCCTTGTGGGATGCCACTTGTAACTGGTTTGGAGTCTGACATGGCTCCAGCAATTCTAACCATGTGGGTTCTGTCCTTGAGCCAGTTTGCAATCCATCTAGTGACATAGGGGTTTATATTTGAGCTGGTGAGCTTATCTATAATGCCCGAGTGGGGTATTGTATTGAAGGCTTTTGCGAGGTCCAGGTAGGCTGTGTGGACCACCTTCCCCTCGCCAATGGCCTTGGTGACTGTTTCAAAGAAATCGACCAGGTTTAAGAGGCAGGATCTGCCCTTAACAAAGCCAAACTGGGTAGGATCCAGTGTCTGTAGGTCCCCAATATCTTTATTTATGAGGTCCATGATGATCCTTTCCATAGCTTTGCAGACCAAGCTAGTCAGGCTTATGGGGCGATAGTTTCCAGGATCCGTTGAGGCACCACCTTTGTGGAGAGAGACCACTGTTGCTGTACACCACTCTTTGGGTACATATCCTGTAGTAAGGCTGAGATTGAACAGTAGTTTTATGTTTGGGTTTAGCTCTTCTTGGAGTTCATGTAGGACGCACCATCTGGTCCCATTGATGCTCTGTTATTTGCTTTGGAAAGGGCGGCTCTTACCTAAGCATCTGAGATGTCAGGGGGGCAGCACTCTGTTGGGACAGATATTTGCCCTTTGGTGGGGAGAGGGGAGAAGTTTGCGCTGAACCTGTCAGCTAGGATGTTGGCAATGTCTGTGGGACTAATTCTGAGCATATCTGGGAATTCCCACCCAAGTTCCTAACATAACTAAAGAATGCCTTGTGATTATCCTTAGTGTCCTGTGCAATTTTTCTCGAAGCTGGCCTTAGACGATTTTATGAGTGCCCGTAGTTTTTTGCTAATACTGATCAGAGATGCCTTCCCTTTTTGGGATTTTGCTCTATCATGTAGTAGCTTCCTCCTTCTATTGTATAGTTTGTTTATGGCTGGGGTCCACCAGACAGGACGTCTGCCTTTGGAGGATTGGGTCTTGGTTTTATTTGGGATTGCATGATCCATGCATTCCTGAAGGTGTTCATAGAATGCGTTTATAAAGGATTCTGTGGTCTGGGCCGTATTTTCCACAGGCCCGGGGGCTTTGAAGGATTTCGTCTCGGTTTTGAGGCGTGTGAAATTTGCTTTAGAGAAGTTTTTCACTGTGGTTTTCTGGGCAAGGGGTGGGGTCGGGATGTGAATATCCAGTGAGACTAGTTTATGGTCTGATCTTACCAGTGAGGGATACACTTCTGGTCTGGAGCATAGTGTCCCCATGTTGGTGATGATCAGGTCCAGTATGTTTTCCCTCTTGTGGGAGTGGTAACAAGTTGTTCCATAGCATTTGAGTTTATAAATTCTAGGAACCTTTGGGCTAGGGTGTTGGAGCTAGAGTAATGCTCCCAGTCTATGTTTGGGTAGTTGAAGTCGCCCAATATAATGGTGTTTGGAGAGACCTTCATATTTTCCAGTATCCTCAGGAAGGCCAAGTGGGGTTCCTGTGTTTGGGAGGGTGGTCTGTGGCAGGCTATAAACTGGAAGGCAGTTTTACCCACAGTTAGTTGCACATGGATAGTCTCTGATGCTTTGTGCTGTGCCACCAACCTGGAGGTGTGGGTATCTTTGACAAATATTGATACTCCCCCTCCTTTTGTGGTTCGGTCCAAGTTTTGGGGCCGAAAAGCATGGTATGAGGTATAACCTGGTAGTGCTGGGGTGCTCTCGGGAGCCTGGAACCAGGTTTCTGTTACTGCACAGATATCGATGTTCTCCATGCTAAGGAGAGTTTTGAGTGCGTGCATCTTGAGGTTTAGACTTCTGGCATTGAGTAGCATTACTCTTAGTTTCTCATCCCTTGTGATACCTATGGAGGTGGGTTTGTCTTTTGAGCCTTGCCTAAAAAAGGCACTATGGGGGTAGCAAGAGCCTTTGCCAATATCCGAAAGCCCAGGGGTGACAGGTGCAAGCCGTCCCTAGCAAAGCTTCGTGGCTTGTCGAGCATGTCATCCTAGGCTGACAGGCATTGGATCCCCTTTGAATGACACCAACACTTAAACCAATTGTTGAAATTGATCATCTTGTCTTCATATTGTGGCATCATTCTTGGAGAGGGTAAGATGCTACTCAAGGTCAGGGTCATACCGGCCTGGGCTACATGCTCAGAGAGCTCCTCTATGTCTCTTTTCATGTAGTCCAGGGTGGTACGTCTCAGGTCATTCACACCAGCATGGACAATGACTGAGTCATATTTGTACTTGCCTTGGAGTGACCTGAGTGCTTGTGTTATGTGGCGGATCCTAGCCGACAGGCAGCTCACCGTGACCTTCTCCTTGTTCAGCCTGGTGAGTGGGACGTCAGTGTGCCTGACGATAGAGTCACCTATTACAAGTGTATCAGGTGTGTTGTTTAGCCTTAAGGGCTGTGACTGTTCGGCACACTGGCTTTGTGAGCTATGTGTTGCACGTGTTTTGTTTTGGGGTAGCGGTTGCTTGGGTGTCTGCTTTGGAGGTCTCTGCTGCTTAGGCAGATTTTTATTTAGAGCCTCCAGTATGTTTTTGTGTGTTTATGTGTTTGGTTTGTTGTCGTGGTAGGTCTATGTGAGACTGGAATTGTAGTGAGTGTGGTTTCCTTCTCCTCCTGACTGGTTACGCCAGTACTGAGTTGAGAGAGCTTAGCCTCCAGTTTGGCTATATGGTTGCATCTCTCACATGTGTTGGAATTTGTTGGGAGGAGGAGAGGGTTGTCTGTGTACATGAGGCAGTTGTAACATTGCCTCAAGATTCCCAGATTCACCAGCTGGACCGGAGAGGAGATTGACAACTGACCTTTGGACATGCTAGAATAGTATTGGGAATTCCTTTATAATTGAAAAAAGGGCCAATGGGGAACAAGGTACTCAAGGGGAGTTTGTGAGGGTGTAGTGCTTTTAATTTTTAGAGCTGACTTATATAATTGCTTTAGTGAGCAAGTGCCAGGTAACTTAAATGCAATGTGCTACAGGTAACTTAAATGCAAAATGACAAACAGTAACTTTCTTTCAAGTGAAACAAGGAAATAAGTACAGTAAGCAATGCAGATATCACTAGGGATCCACAGAAGTGCTAAAAGGCCGCTTTTAGGTGGAATTAGCATTTCAGGAAATAAACAAACAACAAGCATACAAATAAAGCTAGATTCAGCAGGCCTGATCTAGTCTATGCTACAGCAAACGAGGTGTACCAATTTCAGTAAGAAACAATTAGAATATGCAGGCACTATAAGCCTCTAACCAGAAATTCCCTGCTCAGAAGGGCAGAGTCCAGCCTCTCCTCCCACAAGAGTGCAGACCGCAATCCTTCTTAACGTAAAATAACTGGCCTGAAGCCCAAGTGCTTAAACCAGAACTAATACACTTTTAGAATAACAGACACTGAGCTCTCAATCAGCAGTTCCCAACTTAGAAGGATGTAAGCTACCTGTCCTGTCACCACAGTGCAGGCCACAAACCTTCCTAATGTAAAACAACTGGTCTGAAGCCCAAGTGCTTAATCCAAAAGACTGGTCTGAAGCCCGAGTGCTTAATCCAAAAGACTTAGAAATGGTATAAAACATCTCACTATGTCTATGTTTTTATGTATTTTTATGTATGTTTACTATGTTGGAGCTTTTCTTCCTGGGCCTCTGCTGAAAATGGGCTCTGCCCAGTTGGACTTTCCCTGTAAACAAATGTAAAATAAAATACACTAAAATAACATAAAATGGTGAAAGATTCTTCTAAGAGAAAGGACCAGCCATCTGGAAACACCTCCCCACTGATCTAAAAAAAAAACAAAAAACATTCAATCATTTTCTGAATTCAGAATTTTAATAGCATACCTGTGTGCAGTGTGCATGCTTTGGAGACACTGGCTGAATTGCTAGTACCCACAATTGTATTAGCTGGCACAAGGGAAACCTGTAAAACTCAGGGCAATTTGAACTCATTCTGTGTATATCTGTTGTAAATACTTTTTCTCCATATGCATAGTATTTGTACTGTTAAAGTTATTTTTCTATCTAGTAAACATTTAAATGTTATTTATACAACTGTATATTTACTCAGTATTTATTTATTTATTTTATTTAACACTTGTTTACCGAGAAAGTCCGACTGGACACATGTCCTTTTTCAGTGGAGGCCTGGGGAGAAAAGCTCCATGAGTAACAGTAAATTTTAATGCACACATTACAATAATCAATAAAGTAAACAAAATGTATACATAAGAAAATACAAATTGACATCTTGACAGCAAAACCTAGGCTTTGAACATAGCTAGTACAATTTGTAAAGTATGACACATCAAGATATAAGGTTCAGACAGGTCAGTAGGAATAAAGGATTAAACATTGGGGAAGAAGTTGGATATGGTTGAGGTATACTGTATGTACCCACTCATTATAGTAATTTTACTAACTGTATATACATATGAGCTGTCTGACTTGCAATCAACAAGACCAGTCTTAGGTGAAATGGAGCCCTAGACACTAGGGCCCCCAGAAGTCTTATGGTTCTACTTGCTCTGTTGTGAATCTTAGAGCTTTTTTTCACATCCTTTTGATTTAATGATGACCTGAACAAAAGTTCATGAGTAATTCAGTCTTACTTTTTTTTCAAAGAAATATAAGCTGTGTCTGAGGCGTAATGTTCAAAATCAGCAAAATTGTCATTCTCATATAAAGTAAGTAGACAAACAACTTCCTGGTCCTCCAAAAATGGATAGTTACCTTCTGTGTATATCCTCTTTTGTTAAATTGGGATGAAATTAAAGGTACAATGGTACAGAAGCATATATTATACAGCTGCGGATCTGAGAAAAGAAGCCAAAGGCCATGGGAAAAAAATCCACATACAGACAGAGACTCCATATAGAAGGAATCAAAGCCAAAAACTCAACTGGAGAACTGAGCGTTGTTAGTTAGTAACACTACTCAGTACTGCACTCTGCCAGTGATCATTTGCCACCATAACGCATCTTTCCCAGACTACCACATGCAGGCACTTATTGATTAGAATGATGATGTTTGACTCTAATGGAATGTGAAAAACTTTATGGCTAACTTGTTAATTTTAGATAGACTGCACCCTCTTTCCCACACACACAGACTTGTTTTCATTACAGACAATCTCTGTATTCATCAAGTACATCCACTTTATTGAATGTACACATTTCAGATATCTTAGTTAAAAATAGCCACTGTAAAGTATACCAGCTGACATCACACAAATGTGCACTACTTTGTAAAGGCAGTCTAGGCAAAACAATGATTGCTTAACTTGAAAAATTAGTAACAGTGACTATCATTTTCATCCACAGACAACCCTTATGGAATTTATCTTCTCAGTTCACTGCTGTCAGAATAAAATGTGCAACACACTGCAACCCCCACTCCCCCACAAACATTTCAGCCTCTTTTCTTAAGAATCAAGGAGAAAACTGAAAAGTAATGGTGGACAAAAAACAATATTATTGACAGTTATTATCTTTGTATTCTTAGAAACTTGCCAGAATAATAGGCTTTGCATTAGCATTCTTTTTAAAGAAACTCAAATGTATCATCATTGTTTATTGACTGCAATCCGCACTAATTTGCCAGCAAAACCACACATTTATGAGGGGCAGACCAAAATATGATATAAAAATCAGACACTTTGCAAAATCAGGGAGAGTTGAGAGAATCTTATCCAAAATTCTTGAGTGTGGGATGGTGCTGAATGCCTTTGCAAGGTCCAGATAGGCAATGTGCACGGATTTGCTCTTGTTCATTGTCTCAGTGACTTTTTCAAAGAAGTCAGTCAAGTTAATTAGGCAGGGTTTGTCCTTGATAAATCCTTACTGGGTTGAGTCAAGAGTATGTAGGTCACCTATAGCCCTAATTATTAGTTCTATAATGATCCTTTCTATAGCCTTGCAGATGAGTCTGGCCAGGCTTATGAGTCTTTAATTACCCTGGGCCATTGTAGCTACCTTTGTGCAAGGAAATTACTGTTGCTATCTTCCATTCATCCAGTACAAAGCCTTTTCAAGGCTAATGTTGAATAGCCCCAGCATGGAGTCTGATGGTTTATGTTTCATCTTAGCCAGTGGGCAGTATGTTATGTTATCCAGCCCCATTGATATAATGTTCTTGGGCTTAGGTAGTGTCTTGAGGACCAAACTTGCTCTTGGGGGATTTGATGAGGGGGTGTAGATGTGAGGATTTGTTGTGAGACTATTGGAGAGAAAAGGGCATGAAGACAGAGCTGAATTTGTCTGCTAGCAATCTGCAATGTGCTTTGGGTCTAAAGAAAGCTTTATGGTGTTCTTCTGCCTGGGTTGCTATTTTTACCTCATAACTGTTTTGAGCATTTTTAAAGCATTTATTTAATTTTGTAGAAAAAAATAATCACTTCTGTGTTTGTTAGCTTTTTCTAGCTCTGCTTGCATCCAGATCGCTTTGCATAGGTTCATAGGTGTATACTAGGATAACGACCGCTAAGGCCCTTATAAGCTTAGCCATGCAACCCAAATGTGACCCATATATTTGATTTATATAGGTGTTGATTTACTGACTATGTCTGTCCATCAAAGAAATAGGAGCCAGAGCAGGGGTGAATTTCCAATTACCCATCCATTGGTCCAAGTTGCACTTGGAGAAACCCTGCTTCACATGGATGGGGAGCCTCTTCCAGATAGTGGGAATTCTATGAGAAATATATCTGACTCTCCAACATGTCCTAGTTATGTTGCAAGCAAGATTTTGGTCTTTTAATGTAGTAGGCCTCATGCTGTTTGTTTTGCAGATGTGCAAGAGGTTCATCAAAGCAGGGTCCAAGGATGCCCTGTATGCCAGGGAAAGATCACCTCTCAGAAGTCTGCATGATACTGACTAAAGAGGCAGTGCTTTGATCAGCATAGGACATTGTGTTTACTCCCTGTATTCTTTTTGTAAGGAAACTTTGTGAATGTAACAGTTGCTGCATCTGTCTGGTCAGGTACATACTGAAAGGGGCATTATACTCTATGATGAGTCTGATGAGGGCCAAGTACAGTGATATGATGGCCTCTCTGAATCTAGATGCCATGCCCTTGCATATACGTTGAGCGATATAGAAGGATTTTGTTACTGCCATGGATACTTGCTGGTCAAAGGCTAGGTTTCTATCTATGTGAGTTCCCAGATCCCTGACTAGTGAATCAACTTTTAAGAGTGTTTATTGATGACATAGTTACCTAGAGTGGTAGACTTCCCAAAAGGTACTACAGCGCATTTCTTGCTATTGAATTTTAAGCCATGGCTTTGGCACCAAGCGTTTGTTTATATTAGATTTTTCTGAAGGGTGTTATCATCTTGGGGGGGGGGGGGATTCAGTAACTGCTCCCAGTTTGCAATAATCTGTGAACTTGGTCAGCTAAAGGCCTTTGACATCTGAGAAATAGATGCCAAAGAGTAGTGGGCCTAGCACATAGACCTGGGGGACTCCACTGGTGACTGACCTCTTTGTGGAGGTGGCCTCAGCGATTCTAACCTCCTGGCTCCTATCAGTGAGCCAGCTAGATATCCATCATGTTTTATATGCGGTTTATACCTAGTTCCATAAGTTTGTTGACAAAGCCTGAGTGTGGTATTCTATCAAATGCTTTAGCCAGATATAGGTAGGCAGTATGCACTGTTTTCCCCTCATCCATTGCCTTAGTGATCTTTTCAAAGAAGTTCTCCAGATTCAGTAAGCACAACCTTCCTTTGAAAAGCCAAACTGGGATGGATCCAATACCTGGAGGTCTCCTATGCCCTTGTTGATAATCTCTATGATAATTCTTTCCCCTGGCTTTACAAATAAGACAAGACTAATGGATCTGTAGTTTCCAGGATCTGTTGAAAGTCTTCCATTATGAAGGGGGGGGGGTGACATTTGCAGTTCTCCATTCACGTGGCACAAAGCCTGTTTTAAGACTATACTTAAATAATGACTCCTGGGGTCTTGATAAGTTATATTTTAGACTGTTCAGGAGACATCCTGAGATGTTATCATGGCTCATTGAGACCATGTTCTTGGCTTTGGTGAGTGCAGCCAGTACATTCTCCCTAGTTATAGCTGGAGGGGTTATGTTTGAGGGTATTTTTAAGGGGATGTCTGGGAGTGAGAAGGGGGTAAAGTTGGAAGTGAATTTGTCCATTCTGTTATGTCACCAGGCTCAGTGTGATTGTGGCACCATTAACTACCAGTTCAGCACATTGCTGTGTGCTGCCCTTGAGGTTTCTGACAGAGCTGTAGAAGGCCTTATGGTTGTCTTTCACCTGGTAGGCTGTCTTAACCTCAAAGTTGGCTTTGCTTGACCTAATTAGCCCTCTTAGTTGTCTGTTTACTTTGATGAGAGAGTTTCAGTCTTTATGGGAATTACCTTTCCTGATTTTTGCCATATTTGTCCCTTTGTTGTGTATCCTGTTTAATTTGGGATACCACAAGGGTGGTTTGTTTGTAGGGCTAGTCATGGACTTACTTCTGGTAGGTACAGCAGCTTCTATGCAACCACTGACATGGTTGTGCAGAGTTTCTGAGAGCAATTCAGCATATGCTGCTGTGTTCCCTGGGTTTGAGGGGGGCATTGAATTTTGATAATCCATCACTTAATGAAAAGTAATTTGCCTTGAAATAGTTCATAATTGTTATTGGTTTTAATGGGATTACACAATTGCTAATAATTTTGAAAGAGACAGCTTTATGGTCAGACCTTAGCAGGGAGGATGAAACATGGGGGGGGGGGGGCAGCATTCTCCCATATTTGCAAGCACAAGATCTAGTATGTTGGAACCTCTATTGGGTGTATTCACTGCTTGGTTAAAGGTGTTTGTATTTCATTATTTTCTGTGCCTGTAGATTTGAGGCTGTGTAGGATTCCCAGTCTATAGAGGGGTAGTTAAAGTCTCCCATGAGTAAGGTGTTACGTTGGCTGGTAAGTGTCTCCAGTAGGTCCAAGTTTGCATTGTGAGCATCTTGGGACATGGAGGGTGACCTATAGTTGGCTAGGATATGGTGTGGGATTTTGTCCATGGTGATCTGCACATGAAGGAACTCTAGCACACCATCCTGTTTGACCATCCTAGCGGTATGCTTATTATTGATGTATATTGAGACACTTCCTCCTTTAGCCCTTTTGTGTGCAGCTGCAGGTCTAAAAGTGTGGAAGGCACTGAAATCTTGCACTGCCAGGGTAATCTCTGCCACTTTTAATCATGTCTCTGTAACTGCACAGATGTTTATATTCTTGAGTGTAAGGAGGGCTTGGAGGGAATGTACATTTTGTTTAGGCTCATGGCATGGAGCAGTAACACCTTGAGGTTCAGTTGAGTTGATTTTGCTGTGCTGGTTGGTTTGTCAATTTAGCATTGCCTAAAAAAGTCACTATGGAGGAGGATAAAGTTTTAGATAGTATTTGAAAGCCTAGAGGTGAAAGGTGCAGACCATCCTTGGCAAAGCAATGTGGTCTGTTAAACATGTCTTCCCAAGCTGACAAATATTGGATCCTCTTAGAATGACACAAGAAAAACAGTCAGTCATTGAAATCAATTGTTTTTTTTTCTCATATTGTGGCTTCTTCCTTAGTGATGGTAATATGCTGCTCAATGCTATGCTCATACCAGCCTGAGATACACAGTCTGAAAGCTCCATAATGTCTCTCTTCATATAATTCAGGGAGGTACATCTCAGGTCATTTACACTTACATGGACTATGATGGAATCAAACTGGTACCTGTGGCATAATGACTTGAGTGCATGCTTGATTTGGTGGATCCTGGCTCCTGCTAAGCAGCTAACAGTTATTTTCCCCTTGTTCAACCTTGTTAGAGATGCATCAGTATGTCTTTCAATGGAGCCTCCTATGACAAGAGTCCTGGAAAGTGTGTTTGCTTGTCTTAGGGGATTAGTATTTGAAGCTGCACTGAGTGACAGTATATGTGATGTTAAGTGTTGCTTATTTTAAGTGCCTTTGGGCTTGCTGAGGCATAGCTTTGACAACGTTTTTTTCTTTGTTTTTTAAGAAGATTGCTTTTAAGGGCCTCAGCATATGTTAGTCTGTGTGTGTTGTGTACTATGTAAGGAAGGTGTTGTGTGCATGGTTTCAACAACCTGATGTGCACTTCATAGGTTCATATGTGTGTACAAGGCTAATGGCCCTGGAGCCTTTACTAGCCTAAAAAAAATGACCAGGCACAGTGCCACCCGATGTTAGTTCACAGTGCCCATATTCAGTAGTGCAACTGAAATGATCCCTGGAGTGAACTTTCTTTTACCCATCCATTCGTCAAGATTTCTCTTGAATGCGGCCAGTGAGATGCTCTGCTTGACGTGAATGGGAAGCTTATTCCAGAGTATGGGCAGTCTTTGAGAGCTGAACCTGTCCCTCCAGCATGTTCTGTTAATTGTGGTAATGAGATTGGGATCTCTGGAGCATCTGGCGCGGGGGGAATTGGGATTTCTTTAGGTGTAGCATTTCAAGTAGGGCTGGGTCAAACAAGACTTTGTAAATCAAGCAGAGATCACCTCTAAGTAGATGATAAGAGACTGAGAATAGCTGAAGTTTCCTGAGTCTGTCCATGTAGGACATGTCCAAATCCAAGTGTGTGACCCTCCAGTGGCAATGAAACGAAAAGCAGAGATTCAAAGGAACTTCAAATAAGATGCACTCTTTAAGAGTCTGAAGAAGCCTTTGGCGAAAGCGCTCACTCATTGGAATAAACTTTATTATTTTTTATGAATGCATCTTATTTGAAGTTCCTTTGAATCTCTGCTTTTCGTTTCATTGCCACTGGAGGGTCACACACTTGGATTTGGATTGCTCTCTTTTATGTTTACGTGAGTCTCCTGCCTCAACTGATAGCAGCACTGCATTTGGCTTTTTGACATGTAGGACATGTGTTTAAGACCTAGGATTCTTTTTGTGAGGTACTTTTGTGACCTCTCCAGCTGTTGTAGGTGTCTGGTCAGGTACATGCCAAATGGGGCATTATATTCGATGACTGGTCTAATGAGGGATGAGTAGAGAGGGATGATGATCTCTTTCTTCCTGGATGCAAAATCTTTGGTTATAAGATGTGCTTGTATGTGAGAGTTTAGTATACAGTGTCATTCTGTAAGTACACCTCTCACATACTGTGCCTGCTTCTTTAAGGATTAAATGGTCATTAGAAAACAAGAGACAATAAGTACATTGTCTCAAGATGTCAATATCCACCAAGCTGGCTACAGAGACGTTAGGAAACTGCATATCCTTTGATTTGTGAGCTACAATGGGGTGGTATAATGGAATTTGAAGGCAATTAAGGAAGAAGGGTGAATTAGCTAGGAACATAGTTGTTTGGTATTTATTTGTTGTTTAATCTGCATTTGAGAGCTACTTTTGCTGTGCTTATACATTAAGAAATTCTACTCTCATCCATCTTGTGGTGGCAGGTATACACCTGGTCTCTCTGCATTGGGAAGCACTACAGGGAGCTCAAAGCATGGTCAATTATTGGGCATACAAGTCAGTTTTCAAGCTTTTTTTTCTCTGCTATATATCAGGAGAGTTTACAAAACCATGTGCTCAATTCCACAGAGCTTTGTAACACTTTTTAAGCATTTTGACTACTTCCAGAGCCATCCAGGCTAAGATGAGAATATTTTCATGATTAACTGCACTTGCACTTGTTTTATATGGTGATGGCTACTGTTTTTGAACCCTTTTAAAGCATTTATTTAATTTGCTTGCCAAAAGTGTCATTTCTATATTTGTTGGCTTTTTCTAGTTCTGCTTACCTCCAGATTGCCTTGCAGAAGGGCAAATCAGCCAGAGACTTATTTGCTTGGCAGTGGTTTGGTGTTTACTCTGAACTGGAAAGCTACTTATTTATTTATTTGACATTTGTTTACTATGAAAGTCTGATTGGGGTACAAGGAACCCATTTTCAGCAGAGGCCCGAGAGAAAAGCTTTTTAATAAATTCCAGGATCATCCATCTTGTGGCAGAAGGTGTTTATCTGGTCTCTCTGAATTGGGAAGCACTCCATGGAGCTGAAAATGTAATAATTTATTGCATATAGGGCATAGGAGTCAGTCTACAAGATGTTTTTCTCTGCTATAAATCATGAGAGTTTGCAAGATCCTGTGCTTACTTCCACAGAGATCTGCAGTGCTTTTCAAGTGCTTCAGCTGAATCTAGTCATCCATGCTAATATATTCATTTTTTTTTATTTATTGCATTTTTACTTTATACAGTGATAGCTACTATTTTTGACCATTTTTAAAGTATTTGTTTAATTTTATGGCAAAAAACATAAGTTCTGTTTTGTTGGCTTGCAGAAGGGCAAATCAGCCAGAGTCTTGTTTGGTAGTTGTTTTTTTTTTAATCTGAACCTGAGCGATACTTTTGCTGTGCTATTATATTAAGAAATTCCAGGATCATCCATCATGTGGAAGAAGGTGTTTACCTGGTCTCTCCAAGTTGGGAAGCACTCCAGGGAGTGCAAAGTGTGGTAATTTATTGGCTAGAAGGCATAGGAGTCAGTTTTAAGGATATTTTTTTTCTGCAATAAATCAGGAGTGTTTGCAAGGCCCTGTACTCACTTTCACAGAACTCACCAATGCTTTTCAAGTGCTTCAACTGCATCCCGAGGCATGCAGGAAAATAAAAATATCTTCTTGATTTGCTGCACTTATACTTGATTTATACAGTGATAGCTACTGTTTTTTTTATTTTCAAAACTTGCATTTACTGTTGTGGCAGAAATTGTCATTTGTTGTCTTTTTCTAGTTCTGTTTACCTCCAGATCATCTTGCAGAAGAATGAATCAGCAAAGGACTTACTTGTTGGTAGTTGCTGTTGTTTAATCTGAATTTGAGAGCTACTTTTGCTGTACTTTTACATTAAGAAATTCTGGGATCATCCATCTTGTGGCAGAAGGTGTTTACCTGGTCTCTCTAAGTTGGGAAGCACTCCAGGGAGCTCAAAGTGTGGTCATTTATTGGCTAGAAGGGATAGGAGTCAGTTGTAAGGATATTTTTTTCCTGGAATAAATCAGGAGCATTTGCAAGGCCCTGTACTCACTTCCACATAACTCAACAATGCTTTTCAAGTGCTTCAACTGCATCCAGAGGCATGCAGGAAAATAAGAATATTTTCTTGATTTACTGCACTTGTACTTGATTTATACAGTGACAGATTCTGTTTTTTTTATTTTCAAAACATGTATTTAATGTTGTGGTACAAATTGTCATTTGTTGTCTTTTTCTAGTTCTGTTTGCCTCCAGATCATCTTGAAGAAGAATGAATCAGCCAGGGACTTACTTGTTGGTAGTTGTTTGTTGTTTAATCTAAACTTGAGAGGTACTTTTGCTGTACTTTTACATTAAGAAATTCCAGGATCATCCATCTTGTGGCAGAGCATGTTTACCTGGCCTCTCTGAGTTGGAAAGCACTCACTGGAGCTGGAAATGTGGTCATTTATTGCACAGAGGGCATAGGAGTCAGTTTTTAAGAAGTTTTTTCCTGCTATAAATCATGATACTTTGCAGGTCCTGTTTTCACTTCCACAGAATTCTGCAATGCTTTTTAAATGCTTCAAATGCATCCAGAGCCATCCAGGTTAATATTGGAATATTTTCTTGATTTACTGCATTTGTACTTTTTTTATACAGCGATAGCTTCTGTTTATGAGTATTTTTAAAACATTTATTTAATTTTGTGGCAAAATTATTATTTCTCTGTTTGTTGGCTTTTTCTTGTTCTGTTTGCCTCCAGATCACCATGCAGAATGGTGAATTAGCCAGAAACTTAGTTGTTTGTTGTTTAACATGCACTTGAATGCTGATTTTGCTGTGCTTTTGCATTAAAAAAAGTTCAGATCCTCCATCTTATGGCAGAAGGTGTTTATCTGCTCTCTCTGTTTTGAGAAATACTTCAGGGAGCTCAAAGTGTGTTCATTTATTGACTAGAGAGCACAGGATTCAGTTTTCAAGCTTTTTTTTCTCTACTATAAATCAGGCAAGTTAGCACGGAGTAGCGGCGGTTAGCAGTACCCTGTGTAGTAGCAAATGCCTAGACAGTAAAATTTCCATACAAAGTTAGTATTATGTCCAAAACCTGTTAAACAGTGTGGCATTGCAATAAATTATGCTTAGGCCAGCTAGCTTGCATATAGAATAGCAATATCAGAGGATCAACATATTAGATCTAGTACCCACCAACATGGGAGAGCATTGCACTTCCCCTCTCCTGTGTCACATCCTCACTAGTGAGTTTGAATCACAAAGCTGTCTCCTTTGAAGTAAAAATTAACCCAGAAAATACAGTTAAACCAGTAACAGGAACTAATGTAAGGCAAACTCCATCTGATTAAGTGACAGTTTGTCAAAATTCAAGGCTCCCCCTAACCCAGAGGCCACAGCTATCTATACAGAATTATTCACAGATTTCCTATACAAACATAGATTGGCTGCATAGAGGCTGCTGTACCTACCAGAAGTAAACCCAAAACAAACACTAAAAACAAACCCCACTGGTGGAATCAGCATATAAACAGCATATATAATAAAAGAAAGAAAAAAAAAGACGCATAGCCAAAATCAGGAAGAGCAACTTCCTTAAAAACAAGTGCTATCTTATACAACTAAACAAGAAACTAAGAGGACTGGGCCAATTATGATTTAGGCTAGCTTCACAGGCTAAGGACAATCTCAAGGCCTTCTTCAGTTATGGCTGGAACCTTAAAGGTACCATACAGCAGTGTGCTGAACTGGTGGTGAACGGTACCACATTCACTAATCAGTATGACATAGAAAATCTACAGGCTCAAACTACAACCCCACTCCCCCCAGCTCGTCTGAGTGAAATCTCCTGCAACATACTTCTCCCAACTATTAGGAGGGGCCAGCTGCTGGCACCACTCACTAAAACCAAGAACACTGCCTGTTTGGTCGATACAAATCCACGGTTGTGTCCTGAACAGTCTAAAACATGGACTGTCAGTACCACTTGAGGCACTCTTCAACTAAAGCCTCAAAATAGGCTACATTCAAAGTGAATGGAGGACCACAATAGTCATTCCCTCCACATGGGTGGATGATCAACTGACCCAGGAACTACAAACCCATCAGTCTCATGAGACTAATATACAAAGCAATAGAACAAATTATCATGGAAATTATAAACAATGACATTGCTAGCCTGCAAAGCACTGGACCCATCCCTCTCTGTCTTTATTAAGGGAAGGTAGTACCTATTTAACCTGGGAGACTTCTTACAGAGGGTCACCAAGGCAATGGATAAGGGCAAAACAGTGCATACTATGTATCTTGATCTAGTCAAGGCATTCAAAACAATACCCCAGTCAGAAATTGTTAAGTTCTCTGACCTAGGCATAAATCTACACATACCTCACAGAACTGCTGGCTTGCGCACAGACAGAACTCAAAAAGACAGGATCTGTGGGGCCACCTCCACAAAGGGACTGGTCACCAGTGGTGTACCTCAGGGCTTTGTGCTGTGCACTGTCTTGTTTGGCATCTGCTTCTTGAAAGTTAAGGCTAATGTTCAAGGCCTCTTGCTCACCAAGTTCACAGATGACTGCAAATTGGGAGCTATTATAGTTTCCTTCCAAGACATCAACATCTTGTAATAGGGTTTACCACAGATAAATAACTGATGCCAAAACCACGGCCTAAAACGCAATGTTAAAAATGCTTTATAATGCTCTTTGGGAAAGCGTTAACTAAAGTTAATTACACCATTGATCAAACACCCCTAAGAGTTGACCCAGTAGCAAGGGATGTGGGGACATGTCCAGATCCAAGTAAGTTATAGTACCACTCTACTCAGCCATTAGCAAACCTGTCATTGAGTAGAATGCCCCCTTTGACATGCACCTAACCAGACACTTGTGACAGTTGGCATGCCCACAAAGGTTTCTCACCAGGAAAATTCAGATCATGAATACCTTATCCTACACTGATCACCTAAATGATCTGTTTCTGCATTCAGTCTCCTAAAGGCTACTGAGAGGGGATCTTTGCCTGGATTACAGGGATTTTCCAGACCCAGTACTGATGAATCTGTTGCACATGTGCAAAACAAACAGTACCAGAAACACTAGATCCAGGGATCTGACCATTTATTGTGACATAGAACGTGCTGAAGCAACAGTTGTGTTTGAAAGGAATCCCCAAACTGTGAAATAGGCTCCCCATCTGTGTAAAACAGAGTTCATTGTGAACCCTTTCCAAACCTTGGCAATTGGATGGGAAATCATAAATTTACCCCGGTCTGTCTCCCATGTCCTCTATGGACAGAGATCATCAATAAGAAAGTATTATCCTAGCTAATACCCCCTACAAATCCCTTTGTTACTTCTCTACTAACAAGCCCCCATATAGATGACCATGATATTAGAGACCCAAATGAATTTGGGGTGCACAGCTAAGCTTGTAAAGTAACAACCTATGAACCTATATGTGACTTTGGTTCATTTGCCAGTTTAGTAAGAGCATTTTTGGCTTCATGAGAGTTAGATTTATTTTTGCATGCAATGAGTTTTTGTTTTTTGTTTTAGAGCATGTTTATATTAGGGTTTCACCATAAGGGTTAATTTTGAATTTTTTATCGTATTTATTTATATGTGCATAGAACCTGAAAGTGAAGGATTTTCACATAGGTAGTAAGATTGTTGAGGTGAAAGGTATTTTTGAATTTAGTCAAGTCATCATGAAGTTTTAGTAGCTTAGCCTTTGCATAGTCTCTGAATACTGAGATATTTGGGTATGCTTCTGGTTTCATTCTTAAGCTGAATGTGATTGACCGGTGGTCTGATTTGACCAGTGAGGAGGTTACAATAGGCTGGGAGCAGAGCTGTCCCAAGTTGGTGAGGACTAAGTCCAGGATTTTTTCTCCCCTGGCTGGGATGTAGACTAACTTGGTCTAGAGAGTTTGTATTTATGAAGTTCAGAAATTTATGGACATACATGTTTGAGGATCACAGAATCATAGGATCATAGGAGATTACTAGACCATTGACCCGGAGGTCATTTCATGCCTAGCCATTTCATCCCAATGTAATACCATAGAAATGCTAGTCAATACCCAAGATTGCATTTAGTGATGACTGCCCATGTCCTGGAGGGTTGTGGGCTCTATCCCCAGTAAAAATGTATGGTGCCCCATCCACTCGTCCAGGTTTCTGTTGAACAGTGTCATAGAAATGCTTTGTTTCATATGGATTGGTAGCCTGATCCAAAGATGCAGCAGTCACTGGGAGATAAAACTGTCCCTCCAGCATGTCCTTTTTAAGTCGCAGGCCATATTTACATCCCTGGAATGGGTAGCCCTGGTCCCGTTTGATTTATGGATATGCAGCAAGTTCATTAGGTTTGGGTCTTGGATTGCTTTGTAGGCCAGGCATAAGTCTCCCCTAAGAAGTCTATACGATACGGAGTATAGTGACAGGGACTTTAGTCAGTCTGTGTAAACCACATGCTGGTGCCCCTTGATCTGCTTTGTTAGAAACCTCTGAAGTCTCTTTAATTGCTGCAGGTGCTTAGTATGGTACATGCCAAATAGTGCGTTATACTCAATTATGGGCCAGATAAGTGCGGAGTATAGGGGGCTTATAACTTCTTTTGCTCTTGAGGTGATTCCTTTACTAATTAAGTGTGCTACATAGAAACTTTTCCTTACTATAGTAGAAACATGGTGGTCGAAGTTAAGGTAGCAGTCAACTTGTGATCCCAGGCCCTTACCACTTCATGGGTATTTACAGTATTGTTGCTGATTTGATGGTGTGAGTGGACATTGTTTGTGCCAAAGGGAATAATGATGCATTTCTTTGCATTTAGTTTGAGACCATGACTAATACACCAGTCATTAGTCTGCATGAGACCCTCCTGGAGTATACTGGCATCATTTGGGGATTCAGTGATTTCACCTAGTTTACAGTTATCTGCAAACTTGGTCAGTCACAACCCCTTAGTTTTGACCTGAACTTCTGAGAAGTTATACCAAACAGTAAGTAGCCTGGCACTGTCCCCTGTGACACCCACTGTTAACAGGTCTGCTGGTTGATGTGGAGTCACCCAGTTTGATAGTGTGTGTCTGGTTTGTGAGCCAGTTGGTAACCCATCTTACTATGAATGGGTTACATTCAGTTTGATACATTTATCAATAATGCCTGAATGTGGGATTGTGTCGAAAGCTTTTGCCAGGTCGAGGTATGCTGTGTGCACAGACTTGCCCTCATCAATGGCCTTAGTCACATTTTTAAATAATTCCACCAGATTTAACAAGCAGGATCTGCCCTTCAAGAAGCTGATTTGGGTAGGATTCAGGGTTTGGAGGACACCTATGTCTTTATTTATGAGGTCCATGATGATATGTTCCATGGCCTTACAAATGAGGCTGGTCAGGCTTATGAGTCTGTATTTACCCAGGTCTGTTGCTAGGCCACTTCTGTGGAGGAGAATAACTGGTTGCTGTTCTCCATTCCACAGGAACAAAGCCTGTGATTAGGTTATGATTGAAAAGGGTACTTAGTGGTGCTGCTAGTTCATGTTTTAGCCTGTTTAGAAGACAGCCTGGGATTTCATCTGGTCCCATAGAGGCTGTATTTTTTGCCTTGGACAAGGGTTTGAGGACCTGCTTTTCAGATATGTAGTGTGGGAGGAAGTTTTTGGGAAGGTTTATTGTAAATTAAGTGGGGATAAGGGAGTGAAATTTTCACCAAACCTGATTTGCTATCTCTGTGGGGTCAGTGTATGTGAGGCTGAGGATGGTGCTTTTCCATTGTTGGGGCCTTGCCTTTGTTTTCTTGGGCAGTAACTTTTTGCATTTATTGTAAAGTTTGTTGATGCTGGATGTCCACTATGGCAGCTTGGTTTTACTTGGGGGTCTGGGTTTGATTCTTTCTGGTATGGCCGAGTTTATACACTTATGCAAGTGATGGTACAGGGCTTTAGTGTAAGCTTTGGCATAGTTATTACTTCCAGCTTCGAGTGGGGCTTGGAATGCATTTATACATTCACCCAAGAGGATATAGTTTGGCTTGGTGAAGTTTTTTAGCCTGATTTCACCCTTTGTGAGTTTTGGTGTTAGTGCCAGCTCAAAGCTGACTGATTTGTGGTCAGTTTTTAACTAATGAGGGTCTGACAGTTGCAGTAGTGCATCTGTTGTGACATGTTGGTGAGGACCAGATCCAGAATGTTTGTTCCCCTTGCTGGGGTATGGATAATTTGTTCCAGGGAATTTGAATTAACAAAGTCAAGGAACATTTGCACTAACAAGTTAGGGCAAGTGTAGATTTCCCAGTTAATGGTGGGCGAATTGAAATCCCCCATAGCCAGTGTGTTTGGTGAAATTTGGATTGTCTCTAGTTTGGTCAAGTAGACTTCATGGGCATCATGACTCATAGAGGGGGATCTACAGTTGGGTATGACTTGAATGGGGGTCTTACCCACAGTAAACTGGACCTGGAGTAACTCCATGAAGCTGTCCAGTCTAACTATATGGTAGATGAATTTATCTTTAATATAGATTGAAACAGAGCCTCCTTTGGTTTTCACATGTTCATTTTGCGGTCTAAAGGTGTAGAAGGTATTATAGTCAGGGTACTGTCTGAGGCCTTAAACCAGGTTTCTGTGACTACACAAACATCTACATCTTCTAGTGACAGAAGTGAAAAGTGCTGCCAGGAAGTGCAGTTTTTGGTTTAAGGTTCTAGCATTTAGCAGTATGACCCTTATTTTGTCATGATTGGCAAATTTCATGTCGGTAAGTTTGTTTTCGAGACCTTGGCTAAAAAAGGCACTATGGGGAGGCAAGAACCTTTGCCAGCAACTGAAAGCATAGAGGTGCCAGGTGCAAACCTTCTCTGGCAAAGCAGCGAGGTTTGTCGACCATGGATTCCCAGGCTGACAGGAAATGGATCTCCTTTGAATGACACCAAAAACTGAGCCAGTTATTGAAATCAATCATTTTTTTTTATACTGTGGCATCATTCTAGGTGAGGGTAGTATTGCTGTTCAAGGCTAGGGACACACCTGCCTGGGACACATACTCAGAGAATTCAACCATATTTCTCTTCATATAGTCCAGTGAGGTACATCTCAGGTCATTCACACCAACATGAACTAGGACAGAGTCCTAATGGTATTTGTTGCTGAGAGATCTGAGTGCTTGTGTGATCTGATGAATCCTGGCACTGGACAGGCAGCTGGCCATGACTTTCTTCTTGTCCAGCCTGGTGAGGGGGACATCTGTGTGTCTCACAGTTGAGTCTCCAATGACAAGAACGATTATGTCACCTCAGAGGATACATAAGTTTCCTAGTTGATAGTGGGATAGTTGAAGTCTATTTATACTGGTTAGGTTGGAGCTATGGGCCATGGGGGACATAGATGGGGTCATGTAGTTATGATGTGTTGAAGGGTTTTGTTTGTAGTGAATTGAACAAGTAAAACATTCAAGTCATTATCTTGACTAATGCATCTGGAGGTGAGACTTTTTTTAAGACTGTAGAAGCATGTCTTCCTTTGGTGCCTACATCTGATGTATTGGGCCCATTGAAGTGATAGGTATTAACACCATCTGCTGATGGAGTGCTTTCACTCATCTTGAACCAGGTCTCAGTAATGATGCATATATCTATGTTTTCCAGGATAAGTAGTGTTTGTAGGGTACAGAGTTTTTTGTTGAGGGTCCTACCATTGAGCAATAATACCTTATTGTTGCCCTGATTCTATTTAGTTAGGTAGGAAATTTTAGAAAACTGGCTTTGCCTAAAATGGGTTTGGCTAAGGTTTTGGGCAATATATGGAAGCCTTGGGGGACATGCAGGCCATTTCTGGTAAAGCAGTTTGGACTGTCTACCATGTCTTTGTTGTGACATCATTTTTCATGAGGGTAGAATACTGATCAAAGCTAATTCAAACCTGCCTCAGACACCTATTCCAAGAGCTCCATCGTGTCTCTCTTCATATACTTCATTGAAGTACGTCTCAAGTCTTTTAAACCCACATGTACAATGACTGTGTCATATATATGTATTTGTGGTGTAGGGACTTGAGTGCTTGGTGATGTGATGAATCCTGGCCCATGATAGGAGACTGACCACGACACTGTCTTTCCACAGCCTGGTGAGTGGTTACTCTTTTAACTGGGTAAGTGAACTTGTCCAAGGACCTTTTTCAGCCACAATGGCAGAGACAATAACAAGTAAGAAATGCCCTTAGGAATGCAAATACTATACTGCCTTAAGATGCTTGACAAAGATTGCATGTGGAAAACATAGCCAAGAGGTGACAGAGAATATGTAAATGTCAAACAGCATTTCTAAGAATATATATATTATTAATGTTTAACTATACAATGTAGAAGATTTAAACTTCATTATCAATACAGATTCATATGTAAGAATATTGCACAGCTCGTGATGCTGCAAGATATATTTATAATCAGCTTGTGAATGTTGCATGGTTGTTAAAAAAAAGAAAAAAAATACTTGCATCACTCCTGTTTTCCTAAGATTGTATCAAACTGATTAAACCTGCATATTTTAGAATAGAAACTAGCACATTGGAACTTAAGAACAAGTGTAGCATTGTGTTAGCCAATGTCTGTATAACACTTAAACTGACTTTCTTTGAACATATGGGGCCCGATTCCAAAGACTAGCTCTCACTTACACTGAGAGCAGGTCTTTTGGAATCTGGCCCCATTTGGCTTGTTTATAGATAGACCTTACACCAAAGTAAGTCAGTTACACTGAGAACAGTCTTTCAGAATAAGGGCAGACTTACACCAAGAGCAGCTCTTTTGGAATCTGGCACATGATTTCTGAATGTTTTTTTGAAAGTCATTTGCTCTATATTCCTAATGATCTCTGGGAGATCATTCCAAATAGCTGGAACTATTTTGGAGAAAGTTTTTTCATGCATACCAATTTTGAATAGGGGCATGTATAACTGAATATTGTCATTATTTGTAAGAATATAGGACTGATTTTTAAAAAGCAGCCTGATGAGGAGTGGTGGACAGTAGCCACCACTTAATATTTGTATATGAGCGTGTTGATCAATAAAGTTTTTCTAACTGTAACAAGTAGCCAGTTGTTTGAGGTGAGAGTAGTGCAGTGATGCTCATGCTTCATAGGTTCATAGGTGTTTAATAGGCTAATGACCACAGGGGATTTTTAAGCCTAGCCATGCATCCCAAATCTCGAACAAGTTCTCATACCCTTGATCAGTGTAAGCAGAGGCTTAGGAGCTGAAACATTTACAAGCAGGAGCCTGGGAGATGAAGCATTTACAGGTTGCCTATGTCCATTAGAGGTATATGTGCCAAACCAGGGATGGAATTTCCTGTTCCCTATCCAGTTGTCCAAGTTGCAGTTAAATTGGTTTAGGGAGGAGCTCTGCTTTACATGGATGACAAGCCTGTTCCAGAGAAAGGATAGTCTCTGGGAAATATGCCTGTCTCTCCAACACATCCTGCTTATTTATATCACAGGCAAGGTTTAAGTCTTTAGAAGGGGTAATTCTGGTGCTGTTTGTTTTGTGGATATGCAGGAGGTCCATCATAGTGGGGCCCGACAATGCCCTGTGTGCCAGGCATATATCTCTCCTCAGCAACCTGCAGGAGACAGAATACAGGAATAGGGCCTTGAGGTGATCTGCATAGGACATGTTATTTATGCCCTGCAGTTTTTTAGTGAGGAACCTCTATGGACATTCCAGTTGTTGGATATGCCTGGTTAGGTACATGCCAAAGAGGGCATTGTACTCAATTATAGGTCTGATGAATGCTGAATACAGTGGAATAAAGACTTCCTTGGACCTAGATACCATACCTTTTGTGACACCCCTGCACTGGCCCAGTAATCAAGGAGCCTCAATCCTCACCACTAGCACCAGTGAGGGACATACATATTGGGAGGATGACAAGTACACACACAGCAAAGTACAATTTCTCTTAAGAGCACACAGAGATCACAGTCGGTCTGGGGCTGGTTTCTGCATCTTTCTCCAGATCCCCAATAAGACTCCCCACTGGCACAACTATAGGGTTAAGATTTCAGCCAAGTGGGAAAGCCAAAATCTCTACTCTCTCTGTCCAGCCAGTGTTTCGTGTCCCTGCCCAAGTAGCTGACACACACACACACACACACACACACACACACACACACACACACACACACACACACACACACACACTTTGAGATTTGATTTATATACAAACACACAGACACTCCTGGGGAAGGTTGGCACATGTTTACTAGCTATGCCCTCTTCTGCCCAGACTGTAAGGTAGTTAGCACTGCCACCAACCACTATTTATCAGCTACTCTGGCCCTTATAAAGGGTGCCCAGTCCTACTGTGTAATGTTACTATTATCCAAATGGTAAGTGTGACCAAGACTAAGGCTATTTAGGAGTGCCCTGTACAGTGTCACCAAATACATATGCATGTACTCTAAGAGCTTAAATATTTCTAAACAAACCAGCCACAATTAAAATGTTTAAATATAGTCAATAATAAATAATAAAAAAAGACAATAATCAATGCAGTAACTGCAGAGTTCAGAATCACAGGAAGTATTTTGAAACAACATTGCAGGACTGTCTCAAATAAATATAGAAAACATCTAACCTAATCTTTACTATATTCCTATATATATCTAATAGAAATTACTGTACTCTAGTTGCTTACTATTAGCAAGGCAAGTGCTGATGAGAAGATGTTTCCAGGACTAGACAAGATACAAAATGCCCAGGCTTTCTCTGAGAGAGTTCTTAAATTAATAATCAACATTACTGCTGGGTTAGCTCAGATGACATCACTCTTTGTCACCTGACTTAATTTCCCAGGCTAAACAGATACTTAGCATTTAACACCTCTGTGTCAAAAATACATATCTCTTAGAAGTGTGCAGTTGCTAGGAAGTCATAGAGCAATAAAAACACTGTTACATTAGAAACCTAGTAATTATTTCTGTTTCAGGACAATAGGGAAACCTCTAGACATTGTGTCTGCGCTGAGCTGAAACTGAGAGATAACAGAATCATAAAACAATTTCCACTTATTTTCTTGAAGTTTTGCAAGCTAACTCTGTACGTTCCAGCTTCTACTATTAAAACATACATTTGCACAGGTATATAGTTTATATACATTTCTGTTCTTTTCTAGTAGGGTACACTGTGGTTACATTCTTGAGGCTCAGTACATAACATACAGTTCTCTTACATTTGTAGGACAAGCATATAGGTTCATAGGTTCATACTAGGCTATCTGCCCTAGGGCATTTATAAGCCAGCCAGAGTGTGTTTGGCTTTCGCCACCCATTTTAAATTAATTTTGCTATCCCTTTTTTTGAGGTTAGTATACTGTGCCTCTGTCTAACAGTGACACAGAAGTGATAGCCGGGGTAAATCTACGATCTCCCATCCACTCAAGATTCCTCTTGAAGAGAGTCAATGTGGGACTCTGCCTAACCTGGACTGGGATTTTATTCCAGAGTGAAGGGAGCTTCTGGGTTATGAATCTGTCCCTCCAGCATGTCCTATTTATTTCAGTGCTGAGGTTCAAGTCTCTCAAGCACGCAGCTCGATGGGATTTGGATTTTCTGAGGTGCAGCATGTCCATTAATTCCGGGTTGGACATGGCTTTATACGTCAGGCACAGATCGCCTCTGAGCAGGCGGTATGCCACTGAGTAGAGCTGGAGTTTCTTTAACCGGGCAGCATATGGCATCTGTTTGAGCCCTTTGATCCTCTTGGTAAGGTACTTTTGGGGTCTTTCCAGTTGCTGCAGGTGTTTGGTAAGGTACATCCCAATAGGGGCATTGTACTCAATTATGGGCCTGATGAGGGATGAGTAAAGAGGCACGATGACCTCCTCTGATCTAGATGTGAATCCCTTCATGATTAGGTGGGCTATATATATAATGTTTTTCTAACCACTTTGGCCACGTGGTTGTCAAATGAGAGATTGCTATCAACTTGGGTCCCCAGGTCCCTAATGACTTCTTCTGTACTTAATGGATTACCACCTATGTGGTAATTTGTGGGCACTTTGTTTTTGCCAAAGGGGATGACTATACACTTTTTGGCGTTTAGCTTGAGGCCATGGCTCTTGCACCAGTTGTCTGTTTCTATGAGGCCCTTTTGGAGGATGCTTGTGTCGGCTGGAGAGTTGATTATGGCACCCAGTTTGCAGTCATCTGCGAACTTGGTCAGCCACAGTCCTTCCATGTTGGCCTGTACCGAGAAATATATACCAAACAAGAGAGGTCCCAGGACTGAGCCTTGTGGGATGCCACTTGTAACTGGTTTGGAGTCTGACATGGCTCCAGCAATTCTAACCATGTGGGTTTTGTCCTTGAGCCAGTTTGGAACCCATCTAGTGACATAGGGGTTTATATTTAAGCTGGTGAGCTTATCTATAATGCCCGAGTGGGGTATTGTATTGAAGGCTTTTTATGAGGTCCATGTAGGCTGTGTGGACCACCTTCCCTCGTCAATGGCCTTGGTGACTGTTTCAAAGAAATTGACCAGGTTTAAGAGGCAGGATCTGCCCTTAACAAAGCCAAACTGGGTAGGATCCAGTGTCTGTAGGTCCCCAATATCTTTATTTATGAGGTCCATGATGATCCTTTCCATAGCTTTGCAGACCAAGCTAGTCAGGCTTATGGGGCGATAGTTTCCAGGATCCGTTGAGGCACCACCTTTGTGGAGAGGGACCACTGTTGCTGTACGCCACTCTTTGGGTACATATCCTGTAGTAAGGCTAAGATTGAACAGTAGTTTTATGTTTGGGTTTAGCTCTTCTTGGAGTTCATGTAGGATGCAGCCCGGGACACCATCTGGTCCCATTGATGCTGTGTTGTTTGCTTTGGAGAGGGCAGCTCTTACCTGAGCATCTGAGATGTCAGGGGGGCAGCACTCTGTTGGAATAGATATTTGCCCTTTTGGTGGGGAGGGGGGGAGAAGTTTGCACTGAACCTGTCAGCTAGGATGTTGGCAATGTCTGTGGGCTCGGTGTATTTTTTGTCATTTTGGACTAATTCTGAGCATATCTGGGAATTCCCACCCAGGTTCCTAACATAACTAAAGAAAGCCTTGTGATTATCCTTAGTGTCTTGTGCAATTTTTCTCTCGAAGCTAGCCTTAGACGATTTTATGAGTGCCCGTAGTTTTTTGCTAATTCTGATCAGAGATGCCTTCCCTTTTTGGGATTTTGCTCTATCAAATCCCAAAAAGGGATCATATTACTATTCACAAATGGCATATGCTTATTTACAAAATTCCAAATAGCTGTGCCTGCAGTGTCACATTTCTATATAAATCATATTATATTTTCAAGTGACATATAATTATTTATAAAATTCCAGATAGCTGGACTGGCAGTATTTCCCTGGTGTCACATTTCTCCCTTCCCTGAAAACTCAAGTTAGTTTTAAAAGTGACTCTTGAGAAACATTGCTTGAGAGGGTTGAGCCTATCTGGGAATACCTTACCCCATTCTCTGTCTTGAGATGCCAGCTGCCTTGGCATTGCTGACCCCAGTACTGTGCTGCACTGTCCCATTATATGCCTGCAACCATAGGCTCCACTATAGTAATTTGGGGTTTTCCTGGCTGGCTCCTTGTAGCCAAAGTTCCCCCTCAGACTCCTCCTGCCTTGTACTGCAAATACGTAGCGCAAGGGCCTGCCTGACATGGTAAAATTTCATCATGTTAACATGGTACAATTTATGCTCCTACCTCCCGCTTAGCAGTTCTACCATGTAGTTAACATCACTGACCTTCCTTACCACCTTGTAGGGTCCCTCCCAAGCTGCCTGCAGCTTGTTGTGTCTGACAGGAATGAGAACCATTACCTGCTTCCCTAGAGTGTACTCGCTAGCTCGAGCATTCCTGTCATACCAGACCTTTTTTTTACTGTTGGGCTTCTGCCAGGTTTTCCTGGGCCAAGCCCATGAGTTTCCTCAGCCTTGTCCTGAGGTCTAGGACAAATGGCACAACAGACTCCTTGTGGGATTCACACTCACCTTCCCACTCATCTCAAATCAAATCTAGAGGTCCCCTCAGCCTATGCCCTTACAACAACTCAAAGGGTGAAAAACCTGGATTCCTGGGGAACCTCTCTGTAAGCAAACAACAGATGAGGCAAATATTTGTTCCAGTCCCTCTTAAACTGGTCTGCAAATGCCTGTAGCATGGACTTGAATGTAGAGGTTAACCTCTCAACAAGACCATTAGTCTGGGGATGGTAGGGAGTTTTCTTTAAGTGCTTCAGCCCAAAGTACTTCCACAGACAAGCCAACAAGTCTGACATGAAATTGGCATCTCTGTCAGTCAGTATTTCTTTTGGGAAACCTACCCTACTGAAAATCTCTGACAAAGCATTTGCCACCTTTTCTGCCTCAATGGGGGACAGAGCCACTGCCTCAGGGTATCTGGTAGCATAATCTACTATCACTAGGATATACATTTTTTCCCTTTGGAACCTGGGATACTCAGAGGCCCCGCAATATTCATAGCTACTCTCTGAAATGGCTCCTCAATCACTGGCAAAGGCATCAAAGGTGCTTTCACATTGTCTCCTGCCTTGCCTACCTTTTGGCACTGCTCACAGGTCCTGCAGTACCCTGTTACATCTATGGAAATCCCAGGCCAATAAAAATTCTGCCTAATACATTTTTTTGTACATTTTATGCCCATATGACCTGCAAACGGAATATCATGGGCTACGGCTAGAAGTTCCAGATGATAGGCTCTAGGCACTACCAACTGCTGTATTCTCTCACCCTCTAGCCATCCCTCAGGGGTCCACTCTCTATACAGTAACCCTTTGTCCCAGTGTACAGATTCCCCTTTTCCTTGAGCATCAGGTGCCTCCTTAGCTACCTCCCTCAAGCCTCGTAAGGTAGAGTCCGAAAGCTGTGCCTGTCTCAACTCTACTTTCAAGACTCTTCCCAGCTCCCCTTCCACATGAAGCCTAGTATCTTCTGACAATGGTGACTTCCTGTCAGCCGGGGTACTACCACTCACTTCTGTCCTTGCACTCACCCTGTCCATTGGAACATCAGCACCTACCAGCAGCTGTGTTTCACTTTCAGGTTCACTGCTACAAAGTAGCTTTCTCCCTGAAATAACCACATCACTAGCTCCAACTTCAGGCATGGGGTCTGTTTGGTCCCACCTGTAGATCAGAGTGGGTGATATATCTTTAAGAAGCATTCTAGTCAGTGGGCACATGCATGTAAGTACTGAGCACATGCAAGCAAGAGTCCCATTTTCAGTGAGCAGCCAGAGTGAGAGCATGCATGTATGTAGTCAGATAGTTTGTTTACGTTCAATGTTCCTGCCATCTCACCTGATGTGTTTGTATGCAATAAACCACTTAAATGAGCACCCAAGCCTCATCATCTTTTTAATGTACATAAGATGAGTGACATGGTGTCATAATGGGATCCAGAGTCACAGCCATGATGCAACCAGTTAGAAGTGGATGAATATATACGAGTGGATCATCCCAACTGCTCAAATGACTCACAAATAGGTCAGAAACAAATTCCAAGTACTGAAACTCGCTTAAATGATTTCTTTCACTACAAATATAAAACAAAGCACTCATAACACTCAAATGAATTTCTTATTAAATGAAATGACCAGAATTGTGACATATTGATAAAAATATTCAAAATAATTACGAAAATGTTTGTAACAATATCTAAATTGCATAAAATGTACAAAAAAGGGGAAAATGACAGTATTTTATCACTATGTACTATTTTTTCACATTAACTAAAGCTATTTGAAGTATTAGAAGAATGCAAAGTGTTTGCAAGTGTGTGCAGTATTGCAGTGCAGTTATTTCACAAAGTACAGTTATTTCAAATAATATTTTGTAGAGTACAGTCTTTCAAAGAGTTTATTGTGCATTTGAATATTATTAAAAGTACCTGATGTATGTGCATGTTCATCCATAATTACAGGTGCCAAGACTGCATTGTGTTTTGCTGTAATCTGTGGGCATGCTGGAAGGATTTCGCAGACCTGCACCCCTTGTATTTGATAACAATATTGCAGAGAATTGGAGAGCATTTGAGCAGGAATACTATATTTTCATACAAGCTGCTTTTTCTGACAAAGATGCATGTACAAAAGCATTTATTCTGCTTAATTTAGCTGGTTCAGAGGCCATTAAAAGCGAGCATTCGTTTGTGTATGCACCTGCTGTGTTTACAGAGGAGGGGAAGACCGCCATATTGTGGTACCGGCTGAAATGCGGGAAGACTCTGAGTGCTTAAAACATAAATTTAGAGAAATGTGTAACCCCCAAATGAATATTACAATGGAACAGGACTTATTTTACACAAGAGATCAAGAGCCTGGTGAAACTTTTGCAGCATATATAACTAACTTGAGAAATAAGGCTAAAATGTGCAGATATGGTAATTTGAGAGATGACTCAATAAAGGACAGGCTTGTGTGTGGTATTAATAATGACACAGTGAGAAAGATTTTGCTTCAGGACAGTGATCTGACATTAAATAAGGCCATTGAGACTTGTCAGATATATGAGCTTACAGAAAGGCACACATATCAATACAAATGAAAAAGCAGGCCTTTCAGCACCTTCCAAAGCTACTGTTATAGTATGCAGCATGTGGTTAAAAGATACAGGCCAGAGGGTGGAGTTGCCACAGCCCCATCTTCAGTAAAACCCAGAGTTACTTCAGTAAGGCCTAAGGTGCATGCAGCAAAGCACAGGGATGACTCAATAAAACCCACAACAAACCTCATAGTCAACTGTTGTAATTGTGGTGGTAATCATGACCCCAAATGAGAAAAGTGCTTAGCTTTTGAACAGCAGTGTCTTTCTTGCAATAAGTGAAATCATGTCAAAAGATTTTGTTAATCAAATAAGGCACATTTTTTTATTAGAGGGGGGCATTCCAAGAGGCAAGTTGATGAATTAGACAGCTATGACCCTACTTTTTATGTTGATGGTGTTGTCTGTGTTTGGTGAAACAGTCAGTACAGTATAGTTGTGGACAAAGAATGAAATCTTCTGTACAGTTTGGATTAATGGGAGTTCCATAGAGCACAAAGTAAATATATACTGGCTCAAAGTACAATTTTATGTCAGCAGAAACGTTTGCTAGAGTAATAGCTGCAGAATGTCTTGATTTGGCAAAGTGTGTGCAGCTTGTTGCTTATGGTGGTGAAGAGATTCAAATGAAGGTTTAATAGTGTTTTCATGTTACTGTGCTGGAAACAGCTATGACTTGCAGTTTTACATAGTCAAAAGACACGTGCAGTCATTATTAGGCCTCAGAGACAGTTTTAAATTGGGACTGCTTTCATTTAATAAAGAAGTCCACCATGTAAACCTGAATGACAACAGTTCAAATTTTGCCCAAACTATTTTTTCTGAGTATGCTGATATTTTTGCAGACAGACTAGGCAAACTACCAGTTGTGTACTCCTTGAAGTTAGACCCAGAGGTCAGCCCAGTTATCGGACCAGCATGGAAAGTTCCAGTAGCTATGCAGGATAGAGTCAAAGCAGAGTTAGACAAAATGATGCAGCTAGAAGTAATTTATCCAGTAGAAAAACCTACTGAATAGGTATCCTCCATGGTAGTAGCTCATAAGAAAAGCTCAGATGATATTAGAATATGTATTGATCCACGAGAGTTGAAAAAAGCTTTAAAAAGGCCTCATCATCCAATGCATGCAGTCAAAGAGGTTGCTGCTCTCATTCCAAATGCCGCTGTTTTTTCTCTTAGATGCAAAGAGTTCATTTGGCAAATTTTGCTTGACTGAAAATCTTCATTGTTATCTACGTTCGGTATGCCATTTGGAAGATGCAGATTTCTGAGAATGTCATTTGGAATAAATTCTGCCAGTGAAGTCTTTTAGCGTGTGATGGAGCAAATTTTTTCTGGCTATCCATGTGCTATTACAGTAAATGATATTCTAGTAGGATGCAGTGGTGAAGTCGAACATGACAGAAACCTCAAGAAAGTTCTGGAAAGAGCACGTGAAGTGAATCTTAAGCTAAATCCTCAGAAGTACAAATTCAGGCTACGAGAAGTTACTTATGTTGGTCACTTGTTTACCAGTTTAGGCTTATGATCAGATCCTTCCAAGCAAACAGCAATTCTCGAGATGTCAGCTCAAGGCAATGTTCAAGCCATCCAATGTTTTCTTGGCATGGTCAACTATCTAGGCAAGTTCATTCCAGATTTAAGCCAACTTTCAGTACCACTAAGAGAGCTGACATGCAAAGATGTAATTTGGTCATGGTCAGGACAGCACCAAAGAGTATTTGATGTCCTGAAACAGAAAATTGCCAGTCTACCAACTCTCAGCTACTATGTTGCTCACAAACCAGTTACTCTTTCCTGTGATATTTCTAAGTTTGGTCTAAGTGCAGTCATTCTTCAAGAGGGTAGACCAGTAGCCTATACATCAAGAACTCTTACCCAAACTGAGATGCAGTATGCCCAGATTGACAAAGAGCTTTTGGCGATTGTGTTTGCATGTTCAAAGTTTCATGATTATATTTATGGTTGACCTATCCAGATCGAAACTGATCACCAACCTTTAGTCACTATTTTGAGAAAGCCTATGCATACAGCTCCTGCCAGATTGCAATGCATGATGCTCAAATTACAGAAGTACAATTTCAGTCTGGTTTACACAAAAGTCAAACTTCTTTATCTTGCTGATACCTTATCCAGATGACCCAGATAAAAACACAGAACACTATAACAATGAGCAACTTGATTTGGAGGTCATGGAAGTGAGAAATTTTTCTTCCACACATCTTGATGAGCTTAGAACTCACACAGTTTCAAATCCAGTTCTCCAGAAGTGAAATCTCTTTATCAGTTGAGGATGGCCTTCAAAACAATCTTGTTTACCAGTAGAAATGCAGCAGTACTTTCCACACAGAGATGATATTTTGTCAGACAATAGTATCATCATGAAAAGTCCTAAAGTGATTGTTTCAAAATCCTTGCAACAAGAGTACATTAAGATTTTGCATTGTGGCCACCCAGGAATTGATTCTTGCAAAAGAAGGGTTTGAGGATTAGTATTTTGGCCTTCTATATCAAGAGATATTGAGAAAGTACTTTTATCTTGTTCAGTATGTAAATAGTACAAAGCCGCATCAATAAAAAGAACCACTTCAGATAAGCCAGATTTCTGAACTATCTTGGTTGACAGTAGCCACAGATATCTTTGAGTGGAATGGTCAACATCACTTGGTGTTAGTAGACTCTTATTCAAATTGGTTTGAGACTGACCTATTTCCCAACCCAACAAAGTACTGTCATTACTAATTTGAAGAGACATTTTTCGGTCCATGGTGGTCCGCACAGAGTTATTTCTGACAATGGTAACAGGCTACAAGTCAGCAGTTTAAGAAATTTGCAAAAGAGTGAGATTTTGTTCATATTACGAGTAGTCCAATACTTAACACCTGTCGCTACAGAAGTAGTCACTATAAATAGATGCCCTTTTTCCTTAGATTCATAGATTAGTACTACACTGACTGCTCTTGTGGACCATTTTAAGCTTAGCCAATTACTGCATGTGAGAATCAAACCCTACATCATGTGTCTGTAAGGTAAACACTTTAACCATTATGACAACCTTCCACCCCTGAATACCCTCAATCAAACAGCTTGGCTGAACATGCAGTTCAAAGTGCAAAACAGCTGTTAGAGAAATCCAGATGGGACAATACAGATGTTTTTCTAAAGTGTTTTTATATGTATGTTATCTTTTTTTAATACCTGATTTTGGAATGTGGGTTGCAGATATGTAGTTTGATCTAATCAGTAGTAGTTTGTGGGGCTGGGTACTTGCTATTCTTAAGTACACTTTTACAACCCTATTTATATTGTTTGCCTGGAATAGGCTCATTTAAAAATTAAACAATACAGATATTTTCCACACCTACTTATAAAAGCTGATATGTTTAACATTGTAAAGTATTTCTGATTTTTTTTGTTACTGAGGATCACTTGTCTGTGATGAATAAAGGCTTGCTGCTTTGGAACAGTACCCAGATTTCATGATTTTTGGAAATTATTGTGACTGAGTTCATCAACAAAGTTTTAAGTCTACTAGATTTTCTGTTTTTTTTTTTTTTCCACAACACTTGTGTTGGTGAGATTGAAACTAGACAGATTCCTGTCCTTGTTCATTATTTACCTTTTTTTAGATAACTAAAACACATTTACATAAATGCATTTTGCATACTTGTATTGAATAATCTACAGTGGATATAAAAAGTTTACAGACATTGTTGTGTTCTCAGGTGAAACTTCTCTTCAGCTTTCTAGCAGACACCTGAAGGTTTTGGGCCAAAAGTGACTGGTATTTGGAACTGTTCATAATTCCCTCCACCTTGACTAAAGCCCCAGTTCCAGCTGGAAGAAAAGCAACCCCCAAAGCATGATATTGGCACCACCATGCTTTACTATGGGGATGGTGTTCTTTTGGTGATGCAAAGTGTTATTTTTGGGCCAAACGTACCTTTTGGAATTCTGGCCAAAACATTCATCCTTGGTCTCATCAGACCATAACACATTTTCCCACATGCTTTTGGGAGACTTGATGTATTGTTTGCAAATTTTAGCCAGGCCTGGATGTTTTCCTGTGTAAGAAACAGCTTCTGTCTTGCAACCCTACCCCATAGTCCAGACATATGGAGAATATGGGAGATTGTTTTCACATGTAGTATGCAACCAGTACTTGCCAGAAATTCCTGCAGCATTTTCAATGTTGCTGTAGGTTTCTTGGCAGCCTCCCTGACCAGTTTTCAACTTGTCTTTTCATCAATTTTGGTGGGACGTCCATTTCTTTGCAACATCACTGTTGTCCCATATTTTCTCCACTTTTTGATGACTGTCTTCACTGTGTTCCATGGTATATACAATGCTATGGAAATTAAATTTTTTGTACCCTTCTCCTGACTGATACCTTTCAATAATGAGATCCCTTTGATGCTTTGTAAGCTCTCTGCAAACCATGGCTTTTGCTGTAGCAGGCATGTAGCAGGCAACTGAGTAAATGTCAGGAAAATCCTACTAGGACAGCTGAACTTTATTTGGGGTTAATCAGAGTCTCTTTAATTGATGAGAGGTATGTACACAAGAAGAGTGAATGCTGTCATTAAATCAAAAGGTCCTTCAGCAAAGTATTAGTTTAAGGGTGCGCACACACAACAAAATATTAGTTTAAGGGTGTGCACACTTATGCAACAATTGTACATTTTTTATTTTTTATATTTTCCCCTAAAAGATTTGTTTGTTTTTCAATTGAATTGTACAGGTTACAGGTCACATTAAATGTGGGAAAAGTTTTGAAATTATTTATTGTGGTTTCATTTTTTATATCACAAAAAAACTGGCATTTTAACAGAGGTATATAAACTTTTTATATCCACTGTATGCAGTTAACTACATTTCATTTATATTTAAAGAAGCATTGAAAAAAAATCTTCATTTTTGGCTTTGGTGGACTTCTGCTTTTATCGATATTTTACATGTGCACCACAGCTCTTGCCAATTTTAAGCCTTACGCTTTATTGTCCCAGTTACTGCTAAGATACTGGAAAAACCACCCTAATGTCCTTTATAGTACATTTAAGTCTCTATTACAAATGATTTGGCTTTTAGATCTCTCCTTGTTCACCTATGACAAGGTTGTGGGCAGAATATGTTGAACATTTAATAAACTTGTATATGAAGTTGCATATAATTCTTCTTCTTTTGGCTTTTTCCCAGTTAGGGGTCGCCACAGCGGATCACCTGTCCACTCATGACTGGCAGTGGAGTTTTATGGTGTCGAGTTGCCAGTCCGGCACCCAACCTTCCACAGAAGGCACACACATGCACGCACTCACACCTAGGGCCAATTTAGAGTGTCCAGTCCACCTTCAGCATGTCTTTGGGATGTGGGAGGAAACGGAAACAGCTGGAGGAAACCCACGCGACCACAGGGAGGACATGCAAACTCTGCACAGAAGGCACCCCAGCCAAGGATCGAACCGGAGAACCTCTTGCTGTGAGGTGGCAACGCTAACCGCTGCACAACTGCGGCCGCCCATGAAGTTGAATATAATATCTATTAAAATAGAAAAGAAAATAGCATCAGGTTTTTAAATTAACATCTGCAGCTTTATTGAATATAAACCCATAGCATTTTTTGTTGCTTTGACTTAATATTCATTTTTGTAGGAAATAAACCTGTTACTAATAAATAAATTCTTGTAAGTCTGTAACCAAACTGATAATTCAAAAGAATGAAAAAGGACTGCAGTAAATTCATTACTGAATCAATATAAATCTCAGCAGTATTTTTATCCCTGTCATAAACTCAAATGAAACTAAACCAGTACTCTGATACTGTACTAACTCTTAAGCATTGTTTTTTTTTTCATTTCTGTACCTTTACAAAACTAATCCTAACTGCTGAATTTTTATATTTTTACTCTGCGACCCTAAGGTAATAATTTACAAAAATATTCTTCAGTGTGCAGGTCTCTGCCCACTGCCTTAGATGTAGCTGTTATTTTTAACTGATGTCATTTAATTCTTTTACTATTTCTGAATGTTGCAAGGGTTTATCGTTAATATCTATAATTTCTTGTTGTAGTCCAGATCTTTAGATAGATAGTAAGAACTGTTACTGAATAAAAACTGTTACTAATAATACTTAACCAACCTTTACCAAACTGTTTAATGGCATACAGTACTGTCTTTAACTCAGCTCACTGAGCTGGCCTGTAATCTGATAACTCAGTTATGTAAATTTGTGCCTCTGGTATGTTCTGGTAAGCTGCAATTTCTGCAAGAAATATATATCATCTTGAACAATATATATATATATATATATATATATATATACACACATATATATATATATATATATATATATATACATACACACACACACACACACACACACACACACACATATATATATATATATATATATATATATATATATATATATACTCATTTACTACTAGAACTCAACTAATCTACTTGTCTGTCCTTTACAAGTATGTTAAGTTTCCTCATACAGTAAAATTACATTGCATTCTTTTCCTGGCATGATATTTGAACTTTTGGCTTTAATAACAGATAATATTTATGCTGCAGTTTTTTTTTGCATGCAATCCAAATTTTTGACTGTACTGTCACTTTTAAAAATGTAATATTGTCTAAAGTTTGCACTCTGTAAAGCAAGCAAAAGATTGTTTAATATTTGTAAATGCTCTTCTTATAGCTCTTTCTGTATCAATATATTATCTGTGCACTGCAACACTTTATAATTCAATAGTCTTGACAATGTCTGCTGAAACAAAACAATAGCAAAAATTTAATTTGTCAGATCTGTAACTGTAAACCATTTATTCTGCGAATTTAATGTGACTGCCATTTTTGGTATACCATACACAATATGTACTACCAGAATGGTAGATTCATATACCAATTCTAAATCTAGTACTAGCCAGTAACTGTCACATTTTCCCTACTGGCCATAAAACTGAATTGACATTTTATTTCCAGTCTGCCATTGCTTTTCTGACAATAAGATGCTGTTTCTGAAAATGTGATAACTTTGTCTGTATTTCAGCTGTAACAATTGAACCAGAACTTATTTTGTCTTTAGCCCACAAATCTGTGTATTTCTGTAGTGACTGACTTTTTAAATTCTGTACATTATTTGCACAATCTATTGCACACAATTTCTTACAAGTGCCTTTTGTTTGCACTACCGTACATTCTGAAGCTTTTTTTATTTCTCCATAAAATATTGTTACTGAAGTCTAAAACAGCATTTAAATCTGACAACATGCACATATCTACTCTGGTACTGTTATATTCGGAACTGCTCACTGCTGCAACCTTTGACCCTTCAAATCCTGACAGCATTATAACTGCACTTGTGTTCTTTGGTAGAGGTCTGTTTATTACTAAAATTGATGTGTCTGTATTAATCAGTACATTGTTCTGTAATTATTTTCCTACATTTTTCCATAATTCCTTTCCTGTAAACAATGAAAAATATGGTAATTCTTTTCTACCTTCAACAATAACAGATATGTATTCTGATTGGTGCTAGACTGACACACTTTTTATAGATTTGCTAAAAATCCTTTTTCTATAGAACTAGTAACAGCATTGACCCGAGCTATGGTATGTGTTTCTTCTTTATTTTGCCCTAAAGTCTGTGTATCATTTATATTGGTGTTTACTTTATCAAACTGATTAAAATCTGCACCCTGATCCCTTTTATATCCCCCAGCAGTGCAATATTTGCAATGACTTCTGAAAACAACAAACTATAATTTAATACATTCTAAATATTTAATGAAGTAATCAAATAGTCATGTAAAACTATTGTCATTCAGACTATACAACCACAAGTGTGTAGCTGAAACAAATTGCATTTCTTCAAGATCATGAGTACATATAATCATTTCAACAAATAAACATAAACACATAAACAATATAAGCACACACATACAATACAGAGTCCAAGCCAACCAAAGCTCCATTTCCACACTGGCAATCTTAGTCCAGTTCAAACAACCCAACAAAAAATAAAAATCAAAAATCCAAGATCATCCCACATACAGCAGACAATCAAGTGTCCACCTCCTCTTCCTGATCAATGATCACAGTCTCCATTGTCCTCCACTGTCACAATCCAGCATCCACTCCACCACCAACCTCATCTCCACCCCAGCAACGGCCGAGCTTCCTCTGTCAAAATCAAGTCCGGATCCAGCGCAACACCATCAGACATCATCTGACACTTGGGTCTCCACCATCCACTCTGCTCGGTGCACCTCTCCACATGTAGGCCCAAACAGCCATGACAAGACTGACAACACCAGTCACTCCAAGCTACCCGAGCTAATCTGAATGGTCCACTGATCCACCGACACCATCCAAGGCCACAGCAGCATTCCACTCTACAGTGGGATACAAGCAAATTCAAAAAACAGTGGACACATACTGACCATTTCTACAAGAAACATGAGACAACTATGGGAGCTGAAGAAGCCTCTGCTGCATATGGCGCAGCCATCTTGCATTGGGACATGGGTATTTCATTTCTATTTGAAATAACATTAACTTGAGACACTGAAAATGTCTGTTCTGTGCTCTGTCCTGAAAATTGTTCTGAATGGTGGCTTGAATTTTAACAGAAGTATAAAAGTGTTTTTTTTTTCCAATGGTAGGATGATATAAGAGATGAAGAGAAAGTAAAGTATAGGAAAATGTACAGAAATGTAATAAATAATTTAGAGAATAATATAAAATAGTGTTATGTTGTGGAAAAAGAAATATATAAAATAAATTGAGAAAGAATTAAGGCATTCCAGTTTAGGTAGCTATATTATTTATAAGGAAGAAAGGGAGAAATGAGGAAATATCTGCATATTTGGCAAAAATAGTGAAGGAGTATAGTACTATAAGTAAAAAGAACATACGACCAAATTATGAGTATTATAATACAGCATGTAGAAAATATGTATAACAGTAAAAATAAGGAAATAAGAGTGAATAGAAAGTACAAACATTTCCAGAATGAGCTGAGGAAGAATTTGAAAAAAGAAATTACTGTTAATGAATGTGATGAAGTATTTAGGCAAGTACATGTTGATTCAGTACCAGTTATCAGATGGTATAGGGTATGGAATATACAAGAAGTTAATGGATTTGCAAAGAAAGTATTTTGTAAATATATTGAATGAAAGGTTGAGGGAAGGGCTTTTTTATGAAGAGTTAGGTAGCCATATATTAAAATTTATATGGAAGAAAGATGAGGAAAATGAAATAAAAAATGAAAACCTGTCACATTAAACACAGACTATAAATTGTTATGGAATTATACAGAGGAGAATGGAAGGAAGAATGAGGGATATTATGGAAGAAAGTAGATGTATAAAAGGGAAGGGATGATAAGAACTGTTATTATTTGCAAGAAAAATTGTGAATTATATTATAAATAAAAAGGAGGATGTGAAACTTATGTTAGGTGATATCAGCAATGCATTTGATACATTAAGACATGATGCCTACACAGTAGAGATTGATTTCAAGGGGTTTGTTGAAAAACTAAGCTGGAGTGTAGTGAATGTTATTGGCAACTAAAATGAAATGCCAGTACCCCCAGGCATTAATGAAAATGCATCTTTTACACTCATTTTAAAGTTAAGGGCAGCTAAGTTATAGAAAGATTTTTATAAATAAACGCTGATCCAGAGATGGTTTATTTGTAAATGTATTTTTACTATTCTTTCAAAAATGGTGATACATATTTAGATTTTTAGTACATGATTTGTACATTCAGTATAATACGTGTAGTTTTTTTAGGCAATGAGATAACATTGTCTAAAACATTAATGCAATGTCCATATGCAAATGTTTTTAAAGTATTGTCTTCCCCATTTTTTAATGTAATATATGCATTTCTTTTGTTTGTTTTGTATTATAGATGTGATGTTAATGTTTTTTATTTTATTGTGTTTTTTTGATTATTTTTTGATTGGATGAATAACTATTCAAACATTTGATTATTGTGGAAAGTATTTAATTAAGGTTTGGTGTTGGCACAATAGTTCTGAAGAAGTCTGTATTGTTTGAGAAAAACAGTATTAAATGAGTTATGTGTGGTGTTTATAACATTAAACTTTCATTTTTACAGTTTCTTGATTTCTTCCTGTTCTCACCAGCACAATTTGATCAATTTCGGTAGTTCTGTCATATGCAGATGATATAGTTGTAGTTGCTAAGGACAAAATACAGATGAGGGAAGTGTTGGTATATGAATGGATGTCTGAAAGCAATGGGAATGACCTTGAATAAAGATAACAATATGTTTTGGGTGATGGGGGGAGACTTGGGGGTGTGTATTTTTCAATGAATGAAGTCTCTTTGCTAGGGAGAAAATGTGGGAAAAATTAAGTAGTTAAGATATCATGAAAAGGTTTGATAAATGAAATGAAATATATATGTCTTCTGTGGAGGATGTATAGATTAGCATTTAGGAAAATGGTTTATCTGGTGAATTTTGTATTAATGGAAAAATAGCACATATGTCAAATGTTTATATGATCCCAGAAAAATATGAAAAGGAAATTTTGTACTTGATGTTTTCTTTCATATAGGGTTCAGGATTAAACTCACTGAAAAGGGGTGTGTAATTTATGAGTGAATATGAAGGGGGATTTGGGGTTACTAATCCACTGGTTTATTCTACTTCTTTAAACTTGTGTATAAGTAGGTAAAGGAAGACAAAGAGAAATTAATAGTGAAAATGTTTAAATATAAGTACAAAATGTTCTTGGAGATGATGCGAATAAGAAAAAGATAAAAATAATATGTAAATGAAGAAATTAAATCCTTATATGGAAAATAAAAATCGATGATACAGAGAAAGACAGGAAGATGTGGTATAATAAGCTGATGAAACAATATTATATGTACAACCTTGGGAAAATTTACCTGAAGAAGTGATTAAATCCATTAAAGTAATGACAAAGTAGAGTGCCAAGATAGTATAATGTCAGGATTTCCTGTGGAGGCTGGTAATAAATAATTTACTAGTAAAGGGGAATATGCAATATAAAAAGAAAGTTGAAAATGTGTTTATTTTGTGAGTGGGGAAGAAGAGGCAACAGAACATGTTTTTTTTTGAAATGAAAATGAGTTGTGAAACTAGAAAAAGTTGTGTGAAGAAAAGTGTTTTGAGAATATTAATGACATAATACAGATATAAATATGCTTATGTATGGATATTATAAGAGCAAGAAGAAAGAATATGTGAGAATGGTAGATAAATATTTATTTTATGTAATACAGGTTATTTAGAATGAACAATTGAATGATATTTTAATTAATGGGAAATGGATTTTGGCAGATTTATTGCCAAAGATTGAATTATGGTTGTTGTAGAAGGAGTGGGGATAAGTTATGGAAGAATGACAATACTTATGTTTGAAGAAAAATGATAAATAGTAAAAAAAATAGAAATGTGTATATATGTGCCTGTTAATAAGTACAACTTGTAAATATGTAAATAATGTTTTTTTATGTTGTTGTCAGTAAAGGAACCCTACTCTTTTTGATAGGTGCAATGCAACCTTTTGCATTCACTTGAGCTATCACCAACTCCAGCAGATGGGGCCTTGATTTAACATGTTATCCAAAAGGATTGCTCTTTCAGGAGTGTAGCACCCCCTTAAGCTGCACTACAGCATTACAAAATCAATCTACCTGGTGTGACACTAGAACTCATAGCCTTCTGCACCAAAGGTGATTGTGGTACCTGTTGAACCATTGAGTCTTGAAATAGATATCAAGATTCACATCTCCAGCTTTGCTTCATTCCACTTTTTACATCTATTTTTTGAATATAAAACAACTTTGTTATGATTAGAGACCCAGTCATAGTATTCCATTTTGTCTCCCATTGTTGTTGAGGAAAAAGCATAATGCTTAAATGACACTTACTAGGGAGAATGATGAAACTGGTAATTTTTTTTTTTTTTTATATAAAATAAATGGGAGCATTAAAATAAGAAAATTAGTTTTTTTTGCAAGAGTCTTTTTTTTAAAGAAAAGCTAAGTAGAAGCCCATGAAGTTATATCAGCTGAGTAAGCAGGTATACAAAATTTGCCTTACAATGAAAGTAAAGAAAACCTTCTCATAATAAAAAAATAAAAAAGAAAAGAAAAGAAAATTAAGAAAAGTTACTCATAATGAATGGACTAATGCTCTGAAATTCTAGAAGCTTGAGAATGGTAATTAAATATCTGTCAAGATAGGTTTATCAGCTTGAAGAAGTTTGTATTGTTTGACAAAGACCATATTAAATGAGTTACATGTGGTGTTTATAACATTAAACTTTCATTTTTACAGTTTCTTGATTTCTTCCTGTTCTCTCCAGCACAATTTGATCAATTTCAGTAGTTCTGACATATGCAGATTATATAGTTGTAGTTGCTAAGGACAAAATATAGATGAGGGAAGTGTTGGTATATGAATGGATGTCTGAAAGCAATGGTAATGACCTTGAATAAAGATAACAATATGTTTTGGGTGATGGGGTGAAACTTGGGGGGTGTGTATTTTTCAATGAATGAAGTCTCTTTGCTAGGGAGAAAATCTGGGAAAAATTAAGTAGTTAAGATATCATGAAAAGGTTTGATAAATGAAATGAAATATATATGTCTTCTGTGGAGGATGTATAGATTAGCATTTAGGAAAATGGTTTATCTGGTGAATTCTGTATTAATGGAAAAATAGCACATATGTCAAATGTTTATATGATCCCAGAAAAATATGAAAAGGAAATGTTGTACTTGATGTTTTCTTTCATATAGGGTTCAGGATTAAACTCACTGAAAAGGGGTGTTAAATTTATGAGTGAATATGCAGGGGGATTTGGGGTTACTAATCCACTGGTTTATTCTACTTCTTTAAACTTGTGTAGAAGTAGGTAAAGGAAAACAAAGAGAAATTAATAGTGAGAATGTTTAAATATAAGTACAAAATGTTCTGGGAGATGATGCGAATAAGAAAAAGAGAAAAAAATATGTAAATGAAGAAATAAATCCTTTCATAGAAAATAAAAATCGATGATACAGAGAAAGACAGGAAGATGTGGTGTAATAAACTGATGAAACAATATTATATGTACATCCTTGGGAAAATTTACCTGAAGAAGTGATTAAATCCATTAAAGTAACAACAAAGTAGAGTGCCAAGATAGTGTAATGTCAAGATTTCCTGTGGAGACTGGTAATAAATAATTTACTAGTAAAGGGGAATACGCCATATAAAAAGAAAGTTGAAAAATGTGTTTATTTTGTAGGTGGGGAAGAAGAGACAACAGAGCATATATATTTTTTTTGAAATGCAAAAGAGTTGTGAAACTAGAAAAAGTTGTCTGAAGAAAAGTGTTTTGAGAATATTAATGACATAATCATCATCATCAACATCATCTTCATCATCTTCTTTTGGCTGTTCCCATTAGGGGTCGCCACAGCAGATCATCTGTTTCTATTTCTTCCTGTCCTCTGCATCATGCTCTTTCACACCAACCGCCTGCATGTCCTCTCTCACCACATCCATAAACCTTATCTTAGGCCTTCCTCTTTTCCTCTTTCCTGGCAGCTCCATCCTTAGCATCCTTTTCCCAATATACCTAGCATCCCTCCTCAGCACATGTCCAAACAAATGCAATCTCACCTCTTTTGCTTTATCTCCAAACTGTCCAACCTGAGCTGAACCTCTAATATACTGATTCCTAATCCTGTCCATCATAGTCACACCCAGTGCAAATCTTAACATCTTTAACTCTGCCACATCCAGCTCTGACTCCTGCCTTTTTGTCAATGCCACCGTCTCCAAACCATATAACATAGCTGGTCTCACTACCCTCTTGTAGACCTTCCCTTTCACTCTTACTTTTATCCATCTGTCACAAATCACTCCTGACACTCTTCTCCACTCATTCCACCCTGCCTGTACTCTCTTCTTCACCTCTCTTCTACACTCACCATTAATCTGAACTGTTGATCCCAAGTACTTAAACTCATCCACCTTTACCAACTCTACTCCCTGCATCATCACCAATCCTCTACCCTCCCTGTCATTTACACACATATATTCTGTTTTAGCCCTGCTGACCTTCATTCCTTTCCTCTCTAAACATATCTCCACCTCTCCAGTGTCTCCTCAACCTGGTCCCTACTCTCACTACATATCACAATGTCATCTGCAAACATCATAGTCCACGGGGCCTCCTGTCTAATCTCATCTGTCAACCTGTCCTTCACCACTGCAAATAAGAAAGGGCTCAGAGCTGATCCCCTTGATGTAATCCCACCTCCACCTTAAACATATCTGTCACTCCCACCGCAGTCCTCACCAATGTCACACTACCCTTGTACATATCCTGTACCACTCTAACATACTTCTCTGCCACTCCCAACTTCCTCATACAGTACCACAACTCCTCTCTAGGCACCCTGTCATATGCTTTCTCTAAATCCACAAAGACACAATGCAACTCCTTCTGACCTTCTCTGTATTTCTCCAATAACACTCTCAGAGCAAATATTGCATCTGTAGTGCTCTTTCCTGGCATGAACCCATACTGCTGATCACTAATCATCACCTCCGTTCTTAACCTAGCTTCCACTACTCTTTCCCATAACTTCAAGCTGTGACTGATCAATTTTATCCCTCTGTAGTTACTGCAGCTCTGCACATCACCCTTATTCTTAAATATAGGTACCAAAACACTTTCTCTTCACTCCTCAGGCATCCTCCGACTTTCCAAAATTTCATTAAACAATCTGGTTAAAAATTCCACTGCCATTTTTCCTAAGCACCTCCATGCTTCCACTGGTATGTCATCTGGGCCAACAGCCTTTCCATTCTTCATCCTCTTCATAGCTGTCCTTACTTCATCCTTGCTAATCTGCTTCACTTCCTGATTCACTATCCCCACATCATCCAACCTTCTCTCTCTCTCATTCTCTTCATTCATCAGCCCTTCAAAGTACTCTTTCCATCTACTCAACACACTCTCCTCACTTGTGAGTACGTTTCCCTCACTGTCCTTTATCACCCTTACCTGCTGCACATCTTTCCCAGCTCTGTCCCTCTGTCTAGCCAATCGGTACAGGTCCTTTTCTCCCTCTTTAGTGTCCAATCTCTCATACAACTCTCCATATGCCTTATCCTTAGCCTTCGCCACCTCTCTCTTTGCCATGCGCCTCATCTCCTTATACTCATGTCTACTTTCTTCATCTCTTTGACAATCCCACTTCTTCTTCGCCAGCCTCTTCCTCTGTATACTCTCCTGTACTTCCTCATTCCACCACCATGTCTCCTTGTCCTTCTTCCTCTGTCCAGATGTCACACCAAGCACCTTCCTAGCAGTCTCCCTTACTAGCTCTGCTGTAGTTACCTAGCTATTTGGTAACTCTTCATTGCCTCCCAGTGCCTGTCTTAACTCTTCCCTGAACTCCACCTCACAATCATCCTTTTTTAACTTCCACCATTTAATCCTTGGCACTGCTTTCACACTCCTCCTCTTCCTCTCCTTGATCACCAATGTCATCCTACAGACCACCATTCTATGCTGCTTAACTACACTTTCCCCAGTCACCACTGTACAGTCTCCAATCTCCTTCAGACTGGCCCTCCTACATAGGATATAATCCACCTGTGTGCATCTTCCTCCACTCTTGTACGTCACCCTATGCTCCTCCCTCTTTTTAAAATATGTATTCACCACAGCCATGTCCATCCTTTTTGCAAAAACAACAATCATCTGACCTTTTGCATTCCTCTCCTTAACACCATACCTACCCATCACTTCCTCATCCCCTCTGTTCACTTCACCAACATGCCCATTGAAGTCCGCTCCAATCACTAGTCTCTCACCCTTGGGTACACATACCACCACTTTATCCAACTCGCTCCAAAATTTTTCTTTCTCATCCATTGCACACCCAACTTGTGGAGCATATGCAGTAACAACATTCATCATTACACCATCAATTTCAAGCTTCATAAACATCACTCTATCAGACACTCTCTTCACCTCTAAAACACTCTTGGCATACTGTTCAGTTAGGATAACCCCTACCCCATTTTTTCTGCCATCCATACCATGATAGAACAATTTGAACCTGCCTCCTATACACTTGGCCTTACTTCCATTCCATCTAGTCTCTTGCATGCACAATATATCAACCTTCCTTCTGTCCATCATATCAGCTAGCTCTCTCCCTATACCAGTCATACTGCCAACATTCAAAGTTCCTATCCTCAGTACTACACTCCTAACCTTCCTCCTCTCATCCTGCCTTCGGGCATGCCTTCCCCTTCCTCTTCTTCTTCGGCCAACAGTAGCCCAATTTCCGCCAGCACCCTCTTGGCTAACAGTACTGGTGGTGGTCGTTAACCCAGGCCTCGACCGATCTGGTATGAAAATATGAAATGTTCTCTGCATCAGTAATTTAACAGAGGTTTTATGCCGGATGCCCTTCCTGACACAACCCTCCCTATTTATCCTGGCTTGGGACCGGCACAAAGAAATGTACTGGCTTGTGCATCCCCAGTGGCTGGGTTAATATTAATGACATAATACAGATATAAATATGCTTATGTATGGATATTATAAGAGCAAGAAGAAAGAATATGTGAGAATGGTAGATAAGTATTTATTTTATGTAATATGGGTTATTTAGAATGAACAATTGAATGATATTTTGATTAATGGGAAATGGATTTTGGCAGATTTATTGCCAAAAATTGAATTATGGTTGTTGTAGAAGGAGTGGGGATAAGTTACAGAGGAATAACAATTCTTATGTTTTAAGAAAAATGATAACTAGTAAAAAAATATATAGAAATGTGTATATATGTGCCTGTTAATAAGTACAACTTGTAAATATGTAAATAATGTTTTTTATGTTGTGTTCAGTAAAAGAACCCTACTGTTTTTGATAGGTGCAATGGGACCTTTAACATCCACTTGAGCTATCACCAACTCCAGCAGATGGGGCCTTGATTTAACATGTCATCCAAAATTATTGCTCTTTCAGGAGTGTAGCACCCCTTTATGCTGCACTGCAGCATTAAAAAAACAATCTACCTGGTGTGACACTAGAACTCATAGCCTTCTGCACCAAAGGTGATTGTTGTACCTGTTGAAACATTGAGTCTTGAAATAGATATCAAGATTCACATCTCCAGCTTTGCTTCATTCCACTTTTTTACATCTATTTTTTGAACATATAACAACTTTGTTATGATTAGAGACCCAGTCATAGTATTCCATTTTGTCTTCCATTGTTAGTGGGACATTGTTGAGGAAAAAGGATAATGCTTAAATGACACTTACTGGGGAAAATGATGAAGCTGGTATTTTTTTTTTAATTTTCTATATAAATTAAATGGGAGCATTAAAATAAGAAAATGTGTTTTTTGCAAGAGCCTTTTTTAAAGAAAAGCTAAGTAGAAGCCCATGAAGTTATATCAGCTGAGTAAGTAGGTATACAAAATTTGCCTTACAATGAAAGTAAAGAAAACCTCCTCATAATAAAAAATAAAAAAGAAAAGAAAATTAAGAAAAGTTACTCATAACGAATGGACTAATGCTCTGAAATTCTAGAAGCTTGAGAATGGTAATTAAATATCTGTCAAGATAGGTTCATCAGGATAGGTTAGATTACAGGTTTATCATGGTCAGTTTCTTAAACTGGTAATGAGTATCTGGGGACTAGTTCAGTTTTGGCATCTGTAGTCTCCAAACAATAGACATTTCTTCGGCAGTTAACACCGAGGATTGAGGACATGAGCTCTTAAACGTCTAATTACTGCAGTCTAGGATTTCATTCCCTCAGACTTTATTTGCCTGTTGTATGACTCTGGGCAAATCATTTAACCATTCAGTGTTCTAGGGTAAATGGAAAATTGGGTTAGGCTGCTCAGAAGTCTCTTAGGCTGAATGTCCTTGGAAAATGTATGAACCAATCCACCTGCTGCCCTGTTTCTCATTAATATGCTCTCATGCATTGATTTTCTTTATGGTTGCTAGAGACTTTTCCAAATGACATGTGGAAATGCAATTGTTTCCATGTATTTATTACCCAGTTTATGTAAGCCAGTTTTCCTTTCATTGGGTAGCTGGCAAGGATTTTGCTGTTTATGATATATATATATATATATATATATATATATGTATAAATAAATAAATAAATATATATATATATATATATATATATATATATATATATATATATATATATATATATATATATAGATATATAGATAGATAGATACAGACACATATGCACACACACGCGCAAATATACTTTTCTCAACATTTAGTATGAAAAGGACTAATTTGTTGCCATTGGTATTAAATGGGATATCGTGAAATTCTGAATATTTGAAGCCATAAATAATACACAAAATTGTGAAAATCTGAAAGTCTGCAGCAAAATCCAAAACAGTTAGATAAAGATATTGAGGGAGTACTAGAGACCTTGACAACAAACTGCAGAAATGTGAAATGCCCTGGAAAAAAATCAGCTGCTAAGAAAGAAGACAAATAGTAATGAAATATGGTAAAATATTATGATGTTTGCTTATATGAAGGAGCTGTTTGTTACAATAAAACAAAAACGCTATCTGTGAAGAATGAACTTTGTAGCTATATGTTCAGCATTTTGGATGAACAAGAGAACCTGATTCATCAGTCCTCCTTACTGTCCCATGTTAGTGTGTGAAACCTTTTTACCCATTGGTGTGGATGTTATTTGGGATATTTTGCAGGTACCCTAATTTTTATGAACATCAAGATTGATTTTTAAGCTCTGTGTTTCCAAAGTATAGCCAAATGATCCCCTTATGTTTAACTGATGAGGTCAAAGGAAGACTGAAAAATGACATGTCTACAGCAAGTGTGATTTGGCTTTATTGGCCTGAACATACCTATAAAGGCTTAAAAAGTAAAATGTAAAAAGCCATGAATATTCAGAAGCCATGTAACTGGAAAACTGACATGCAATGAGCTGACCATGGTGGACATCCATTACTTCCACAAAGGTAGTTGCCAGCAGGTTGCCCTGCTCCCTTACCTCAAGCATGGGAAGTGTTTTTACTGGTCTAAATTGGAAAATCACATTTCCCTGTATGCTCTCAGAGCACATGCAACCCTCTTCTCCCTTGGGAAAGGAGATGGTCCTCCAGTGCCAGGGCTGCAGTTCAAACCCTGGTCACCTGGGCCACAATAAGGACACTATCCATGTGTGTCATGAAGCCATGTTAAAGTATAATTTCAGAAGTTGTATAAGGAGGTAGAATATGATTATGCAGTATTAGATAACTTCCTAAGTAAGGTTAAATTTAACAAATTGAATATGTTTATCATTAATGTTACTCATAGATACTGAAGATACTCTAAAACAGCTTAAGACCAGTAAAGCATCTGAGCTCAAACAAATGCTAGCTGAATTGGGAAAGTTCTTTAATGATATTCCTTCTGTTATCATATTATGTGGCAAGTTTTAAATTCTTAGACTCATAAGTGCAAGTCTGGGAATAACTTCCCAGCAAAAAAATAACTTTAAAGGAAAACCAAGGTTGCTGACATTCAGTGTTCTCCTTTAGTTCTGCTAGTTTTCATAGTTCTGGGACTCTCAATTATGGGTCTTACGATTAAAATAAGAAGCTATTATGTATATTACACCTGTTTTTTGTGCCATTCTGGGATATCCAAACCCATTGTAGATGGCTAGCACCATTTTCATCAAGAAAAAGTTGAAATGTCTGGTCATAGTTTGGATCTATAGAGAATAGTTTCCGATTTAAACATAAGGTAACAACATTAATCTTAAAACTACGAAAATGTTACCTGGTATTTGGAATAGGTAATTATTCCATTTCAGTTTGGGTTCTGCCCTGCTTAGCAGATTTCATGCAAACAAGTTATTACAAATGATCTGACTGCATTTGGAAAAGTATAGATCAATTCATAGTAATGTTAATATTATCTATTGTGACACTAGGAAGACTTTGGGTTTTCTAAACAGGAAGTACATATGGTGAATCTTTTAGTTTTGTGGAATGCTAGACCATTCTAGAGTTTGTGTTAAGAATCTTTATCTGAATACTAATGTTTACATCAAAGGAAATAAAAGTAATGTTTTGCATCTTGGCTTCATTAGTAACCACTTTGTTTATTCTTTCTATTGATCCTGTACTGGAATTCATTAACTTTAGTATTCAGGGACTACCTATTGCAAACCAAAAATATACTACAGTTGCCCGTGCAAATTATAAATTAGTTATTACATCCAGCTACTGTAACAGTTTCTCCATTTTGAATCAGATGTGTTGTAATGTTCAATGCAGCATGGGTTATGCTATACCAACTTAAATCCAAAGGACTTATTTTAATTCCCAACTGGTTGCATTTTCAGATGACCAGATAACAGTGATTTAAAATTTCAAATCATTAGCAGCAATTTACAAGGCCTCTTATAAAGCAATGGAGGATGAAAATGTTTGTTTAAAAAATTTGTGTTATGACACATACACTTTCATTTAAACATTTCTCCTTGTAGATGCTAGCCACTGCTAAGATGTTCCAGTGTTCCATTTACCCATACTATTTTTTCTAATGCTCGTCTCCCTGTAGATTAGTTAATGCAATGAAAGCTATTTTTCAACAGATTTGTGTCATGGTGGCTGACCCAGGATTGCCTGGAATGTACGGGTTAGTCCAACATCAGTTTTGGGCTGAAAAGTGATTGCCCGGAATGTACTTACTCAAGGATGGAAAATATGGAATTGCAATTCTTTCTATTGATATTTATGCTTCTGCTAATTATTTTTAAACTTATTACACATTAAACATGCTAACTCAAGTTTTGCAAAGATTGGTTTGAAAAAAAAATAATGTAGTCCTATAATGGCAATTGGTAAATATGGATTTGATGCTTACAGGCCTTCATAACAGTTCAGACTGGGCAAAAAAGTGCTTCCTATTTATCCTTGTATGTCTATTCCTTGGTCATCTAATTTATCATATTTTACAGTGTTACCCATTTTATTTCCTGTATTGTCTGGTAGAAGATGGCTTTGATATTTGCCTCAAACTGAATATTAGCACATTTGCTTCAGTATTTTACCCAGATTGGAAATGGAAGAAATGGACTGGTATGTTCATAGGTTGGTACTAGGCTATCAGCACTAGGGCTTATACAAGCCTAGCCAGAATAATTCCCTGGCTATTTCTTCCCAGAATATTTACTTCCCTGGACCCCTGTCTAGGAGGGTGACTGACATGATCCCAGGGTGAATTTACTATCTCCCATCCAATCGTCAAGGTTCCTTTTGAAGAGGGCCAAAGAGGTGCTCTGCTTGATATGTATGGGAAGTCTTTTCCAGAGTGTGGGGAGTCTCTGGGTCAGGAACCTATCTCTCAAGCATCTTTTGTTCATTATGATGATAAGGTTTAGATCCCTGGAGCCTGTGGCTCTGAGGGATTGGGATTTCTTTAAGTGTAGCATGTCCAACAGCTCTGGGTTTGACATGGCCTTGTATGTTAAGCAGAGGTTGCCTCTGAGTAGACAATATGCGACAAAGTATAGCTGGAGTTTTTTTAGACGGTCAGCATAGGGCATCTGCTTTAGGCCTGTGATTCTTTTAGTGAGGTATTTCTGTGGCCTTTCCAGTTGTTGCAGATGTCTTGAGAGGTACATACCAAACAGAGTGTTGTATTCTATAATGGGTCTAATGAGGGATGAGTACAGTGGGACAATGACCTCCTTTTTTCTGGATGAAAAGCCCTTAGTGATGAGGTGTGCCACAGAGAAGGATTTCCTGACTGTTGTGTCGATGTGGTTATCGAAGGTGAGACCACTGTCCACCTCTGTCACTAAGTCTCTTATCACACTTTCAGTCTTTAGTGTACTGCCACCTATGTGGTAATTCATGGGTACATGTTTTTTCCCAAAGGGGATAACTATACATTTCTTGGCACTGAGCTTGAGCTCATGGCTCTGGCACCAAGCATCTGTTTCTGTAAGGCACTTTTGTAGAGTATCCACATAATTTGGGGATTCAGTAATGGCTCTCAGTTTGCAGTCATCTGCAGACTTTGTTAGCCAGAGTTCCTTAGTGTTGGCCTGTACTTCAGAGAAGTAGGTGCCAAACAAGAGCGGTTTCTGGACTGAACCCTGAGGTACTCCACTTGTCACTTGTCTGGTGCTGGATTTGGAGTCGGCTACTTTTACAGTCTGGGTTCTGTCAGTAAGCCAGTTGGCAACTCATTTGGTGATGTAGGGATTAATGCCCAGCTTAGTAAGTTTATCTATGATTCCAGAGTGGGGGATGGTGTCAAAGGCCTTGGCAAGGTCCACATAGGCCTTACCCTCATCCACAGCTCTAGAGACTGATTCAAAAAAGTCAATCAGGTTCAGGAGACAAGATTGGCCCTTCACGAACCCAAATTGTGTGGGGTCCAGTGTTTGAAGGTTGTCAGTGTCTTTATTTATAAGTTACATGATAATATGTTCCATGGCCTTGCAGATCAGGCTCGTCAGACTGATGGGGCGGTAGTTCCCAGGATCCAAGGTGGATCCCCCTTGTGGAGTGGGATAACTGTAGCTGTGTTCAACTCAGTGGGCATGAAGCCTGAGGTGAAGCTGTGATTAAACATGACACTTAGGTGAGGTGCCAGTTCATTTTGTAGTTCATGTAGTACACAGCCCAGGATGTCGTCTGGTCCCATGGATGCTGTATTCTTAGCTTTGGAGAGTGCAGTTTTTACCTGTGTGGCCATTATTACCAGAATTTGGCAATCTTTTGGTATTGAGATGGGCCCTGTAGAGGGTGAGAGGGGGGGTGAAGTTGGCACTGAATCAATCTGTCAGGATATTGGCAATATCCTTGGGATCAGTATATTTAATGGCATTCTGTTGTAGCTTAGAGCAGATCTGAGCATTGCCATTTAGATTCTTGACATAGCTATAGAATGCCTTGTGGTTGTCTTTGGAATCTTTGGCAATTTTATTTTCATAACTAGCTTTGGAGGATTTTATGAGGGATCTCAGCTTTTACTGAGGCTGGTAAGGGAGTTTCTTGCATCCTGGAATTTTCCTCTTTTCTGCAACAGTTTCTTCCTTTTGTTGTAAAGTTTGTTTATGGCAGGTGACCACCAGATTGGCTTTCTTTTTTTGGAGGAGAGCATCTTGGTTCTGTTTTGGATGGCATGATTCATGCATGAGTGTATGTGCTCGTACAGTGCCTTAGTGTAGGATTGAACAGTTGAACTTTCAGTTCCAGTCTGCATGGGTGTCATGATGTTTGTCACTTCTGACTTGAGTAGCATGACGTTGGCTTTGGAGAAGGTTTTACGGAGGTTTTCTTACTGGGGGGATGGGGGAGGGATGTGGATGTCAAGGGTGATTAGCTTATGGGCAGACCTGACCAATGAGGGGGTGACCATAGGTGTGGAGCATCAATTTCCCATGTTGGTAATGACCAGGTCTAGGATATTGGAGCCCCTGGTAGGACTATGGATTAGTTGATCCAGGGCACTGCAATTTATGAATTCCAAGAACCGTTGGATAAAGGTGTTGGTACATGAATAGTTTTCCCAGTTAATGGCAGGGTAGTTGAAATCACCAAGTATTAGGGTGTTTGGTTGTATGTTAATATTTTACAGTATGTTTAGAAAGGTGTAGTGAGAATCTTGGGGCATGGTGAGGGATCTATAGCAAGCTACAGTTTGGATTGCAGTCTTACCTAGTGTTAGTTGCACCTGGAGAGTTTCAGATACATTGTGTTGGGCAACTAGCCTGGTGGTGTGAATATCCTTGGTGAATATGGACACTCCCCCACCTTTAGTGTTTCGGTCCTGATTTGGTGGCTGAAATGTGTGGTAAGAGTTGTAGCTTAGTATTGCAGGGGTGCTCTCTCGAGCCTTGAACCAGGTCTCAGTTACTGCACAGATATCAATGTTCTCCACTTTTAGGAGTGCCTCAAGAGAGTGCATTTTGAGGTTTAGACTTCTACATTGAGTAGCATTACCTTCAGATTTTGCATGCTTGTACCTGTTACGGTGGTGGTTTTGTTCTTTGAACTTTGCCTAAAAAAGGCACTATAGGGGTGGCAAGAGCCTTACCACTAACCTGAATCCAAGGGGTGACAGGTGCAGACCATCTCTGGCAAAGCATCATGGTCTGTCGATCATGTCATCCCAGGCAGACAGATACTCCATCCTCTTTGAATGACACCAGAAGCTTAGCCAATTGTTGAAGTCAGTCATTTTGTCCTTATACTGTGGTATCATTCTAGGTGAAGCCAGGATGCTACTCAGGGCAAGGGTCATGCCTGCCTGGGCCACATGATCCGAGAGCTCTTCCATGTATCTTTTCATGTAGTCCAGGGCGATGCATCTCAAGTCATTCGCTCCAACATGGACAATGACAGAGTCATATTTGTACTTGTTGTGGAGTGACTTGAGTGCATGTGTTATGTGGTGGATCCTGGCACCCAACAGGCAGCTGACTGTAATTTTGTTCTTGTTCAGCCTGGTGAGTGGGACATCAGTGTGCTTGACTATAGAGTCACCTATGACTAAAGTGTTGGGTACGTTGTCTTGTTTTAGAGGCTGTTGTTGGGTGGCACACTGGTGTTGTGAGCTATATGACACTTTGGCTGTGATTGGTGTTTGTTTGCATTTCAGCTTCAGAGGTACTTGTTGCCTGGGGAGGTTACTGTTAAGGGCCTCTGAATATGAGGGTTTAGTGTTGCTATGTGAGGGTGTTGGTGGTGTGGGTTTAGAAGGGCTATGTGTTGCTTGAGGTGTAGTGTGGGTGTTAACCTTTACCTCTTGACTGTCTAGCACAATCTTGGGTGGAGAGAGCTTTGCTTCCAGTTTGGCTATGTAAGTGCATCTCTCATAGGTTGTAGTGATGGGTGGTAGGAAGAGAGGGTTGTCTGTGTACATGAGGCAATTGTTGCATTGCCCCAGTATGCCCAGATTCACCAGGTAGACAGGAGAACTCACCGGAAGCTGACCCTTGGACATGCCTGGTTTAGTGCTTTTTTTTGTAAAGTACAAGAGCTGTTTTCCCTTACCCTAGCAAGGTACTTTGCAATTATAGGCTGTTTAGTGCCTACGATTAATTTCTCCTTATTAACAAAGAAAGTTGAGTGCTTGTATCAGTTTAAGCCTTCCTAGTGCTTTCTAGCAGGTTTTAGAGCAAGTGCTAGTCACAGGGATGCTTAAAGGTAAGATGAAAAAAAAATGGTTTATCCTAAATACTGCAGTGTGCACTAGAGAAGTTAGATGTGAAAGTAGGTAACTTAAGTTTTACCTGTCTAAAAAGTTAAGTTTTAGTGGAGACTCACTATTTTTAAAACAGCAAGATAGATTGAAAGGGAGTGGTCACTTTTGTATTCTGGTACTATGGAATACAGTAGGCCAATAAATTTAATTAGTTGAAGGGGGGGGTGATTTCACAAAATGATAATTTTGCGCTTACTCACACAAGCCAGTAAAAGCAGAGAGGAAATTAGATATATAGTCAAATTAACATAAGGGGCAGACAACTAGAAAGACAGTGGTGTTTAAGAACACAACAGTAACCGTGTGGGATGGTGGTGAAAACAATTTCTGCCTGACTCACAAGAGACAGAGCTGTGGTCTCTTTTCAAGTTTTAATATGCAGTTAAAAGCTGAATACAAGTAAATCACAAGGTAAAGAAAACAAATCACAGTATTCAAAATAGAAATAACTAAGCCATTTGTATGTTAGTACAGATCAAGCTACATATACGTTCATTTGTAAGAAGAGAATTTCTTTTGTGTAGAAAATGAATTAAACCATGTTTAACAAGTAGACAGAAATGTGTTGCATAAAGTTAATATGGATGATCAATGGTAGTTTAAGAATTCTTCTCCAATTAGAATCACTGCTCTGTGCTTAGCCATTCAGCACAGGGTTATTTTTTATGATATACAAATATCTCCTTTAAGGATGTGTTTAATGAATCTGATATATCCCTTTTATTGTTGGCATTGTGGTTATTAGCCAGCTTTAATTACATATAATTGATGGCTTTGTCCACATGTCCTGGCTTGATGGAAACAGATAGTCATATTGTTTAACAATTTTGAAAGTGTCATAGGTTCATAGGTTCATAGGTTCATACTAGGCTATCTGCCCGAGGGCATTTACAAGCCTAGCCCATCGTTTTGTGGCTTAGGCCACCCCTTTAGAATGGGGAACTATACCCATTATTTTTCTGTGCCTCTGTCGAGCAGTGACACTGAGGTAATCCCTGGGGTATATCTGCGATCTCCCATCCATTGGTCAAGATTTCTCTTGAACAAGGCCAGCGAGGTGCTCTGCCTCACATGTACCGGGATTTTGTTCCACAGCATAGGGAGTCTTTGGGTGATGAATCTATCCCTCCAGCACGTCCTATTAATAGCCGTGTCAAGGTTTAAGTCTCCGCCCTTGTGGCTCTGATGGATCTAGATTTTTGAGGTGAAGCATATTCATCAAATCTGGGTTTGACATGGCCTTGTATGTTAGGCAAAGGTCACCTCTGAGCAAGCGGTGGCGACTGAATAGAGCTGGAGTTCTTTCAGTCGGGCAGCATAGGACAGATTTTGAGACCCTTTATCCTTTTGGTGAGGAACTTTTGTGGCCTCTCCAGCTGCTGCAAGTGTCGGGTCAGATACATTCCGAATGGGGCATTGTACTCAATCATTGGTCTGATGAGTGATGAGTAAAGGGAGACTATGACCTCCCTTGATCTAGATGAGAATCCCTTCATGATAAGGTGGGCAATGTAGAAGGTCTTCCTAACTACTTTAGCTACATGGGTGTCGAATGACAGACTACTATCAACCTGGGTCCCCAGGTCCCTGATAACTTCTTCTGTGCTCAGTGGATTGCCACCTATTTGGTAGCTAGGGGTAACCTTGTTTTTCCCGAAGGGTATGACTATGCATTTTTGGCATTTAACTTTAGGCCGTGGCTCTGGCACCAGTTATCCGTTTCTGTGAGACCCTTCTGAAGGATATCTGTGTCAGATGTGTTTTCTACTATGGCCCAGTTTGCAGTCATCTGCAAACTTTGTCAGCTCATAACCCTCCTGTGTTTGCTTGTACTTGGAAAAGTAGATGCCAAACAAGAGTGGGCCCAGGACTGAGCCCTGTGGGACACCACTTGTGACAGGCTTTGAGTCTGACATGGCGCCAGCAGCTCTGACCCTGTGGGTTCTGTCACTCAGCCAGTTTGCAACCCATCTTGTGATGTATGGGTTGACATTTAAACTGATGAGTTTTCAATGATACCGAATGGGGTATTGTATCGAAGGCCTTAGCCAGATCGAGGTAGGCTGTATGGACTGCCTTTCCCTCATCAATGGCTTTGGTGACTGTTTGAAAAAGTCAACCAAGTTTAAAAGGCATGATCTGCCTTTGACAAAGCCAAACTGGGTTGGATCCAAAGTCTGCAAATTCCCTATGTCTTTATTTATGAGGTCCATTATGATCCTCTCCATGGCTTTGCAGATAAGGCTTGTCAAGCTAATGGGCGGTAATTTCAGGGTCGGTGGAGGCACCGCCTTTGTGAAGTGGTACCACAGTTGCAGTGCGCCACTCCTGGAGTGCGTATCCAGAGGTAAGACTTTGATTAAACAGCTGTCCTAGCTGTGGGTTTAATTCCTCATTGAGTTCATGGAGCACACAGCCGGGGACACCATCAGGTCCCATGGATGCTGTGTGTGTTGCTTTGGAGAGCAGTTCTCACTTGGGCGCTGGAGATGTTTGGGGGCTGCAATCGTTTGGTATAGATATCTCTCCTTTTGGGGGGGGAAGTTTGCACTGAACCTGTCAGCCAGTATGTTGGCAATGTCTGTAGGATCAGTAATCTTCACATCATTTTGAACTAGCTCTGAGCATATCTGGGAGTTTCCTCCCAGGTTTCTAACATAGCTAAAGAAGGCCTTATGATTGTCTTTTGAGTCTTTAGCTATTTTTCTCTCGAAATTTGCTTTGGATGATTTTATGAGAGCTCTTAGTTTTTACTTATAGTGATCAAGGGTGTCTTACCTTTTAAGGATTTTGCTCTATCTTGTAGTAGCTTCCTCCTTTTGTTGTAGAGTTTGTTTATGGCTGGGGTCCACCAGACTGGATGCTTGCCTTTGGTACAAAGAGTCTTTGTTTTGCTTGGGATTGCCTTATCCATGCAGTCCTGCAGGTGCTGGTAGAAGGCATTTGTAAGTGATTCAGCGGCTTGAGTACTGTTTTCCGCCGCTCGGGGCCTTAAAGGAGACCACACTAGTCTTTAGAAGTGTGAAGTCGGCTTTTGAGAAGTTCTTTACTGTGGTCTTTTTATTTCAGGTGGGGTGGGATGAGGACCTCCAGCGAGATTAGTTTGTGGTCTGATCTCACCAGTGAGGGTACACCTCCGGTGTTGAACATTGTGCTCCCATGTTCGTGATGATGAGATCAAGTATGTTATCTCCTCTTGTGGGGATGGTGACTAGTTGTTCCATGGCATTTGAGTTTATGAATTCCAGGAACTTTTGGGCTAGGGTGTTTGGGCTTGAGTAGTGTTCCCAGTCTATATTAGGGTAATTGAAGTCACCTAGTATGATGGTGTTTGGTGATACATTTATCCCTCTAGTGTTTTCAGGAAGGCCATGTGAGGTTCCTGAGTTTGTGAGGGTGGCCTGTAACATGCTACAATTTGCAGAGCAGTCTTGCCTATGGTTAATTGCACCTGGATGGTCTCCGATGCATCGTGCGTTGCCACCAGTCTTGAGGTGTGGGTGTCCTTGATGAATATGGATACCCCCTCCTTTCTTAGTATTGTCCAGATTTTGGGGCGGAGCACGATATGAGGTAAAACCTGATAGCGCCGGGGTGCTCTCAGGAGCCTTGAACCAGGTTTCTGTCACAGCACAGACATCGATGTTCTCCATACTGAGAAGGGCCTCGAGTGCGTGCATTTTGAGATTTAGACTTCTGGCATTGAGCAGCATTACCCTTAGTTTTTTCCTTTTTGTGTTCTAGGGTGGTAGGTTTAGAATTTGAGCCTTGCCTAAAAAGGCACTATGGGGTGGCAAGAGCCTTTGCCAATATCCGGAATCCCAGGGTGACAGGTGCAAGCCGTCCCTTGAAGCAGCGTGGCTTGTCCAGCATGTCATCCCAGGCAGACAGACACTGGATCCCCTTTGAATGACACCAGTGTTTAAGCCAATTGTTAAAGCTGATCATCTTATCTCTGTATTGTGGCATCATTCTTGGTGAAGGTAGGATACTGCTCAAGGTCAGGGTCATACCTGTCTGGGCTACATAATCAGAGAGCTCCTCAATGTCTCTTTTCATGTAGTCCAAGGAGGTGCGTCTCAGGTCGTTTACACCAGCGTGGACAATGACTGAATCATATTTGTACCTGCTGTTGAGAGACCTGAGTGCTTGCGTTATGTGGCGGATTCTAGCGCCCGACAGGCAGCTTACTGTGACCTTCTCCTTACTCAGTCTGGTGGCGGGGCGTCAGTGTGTCTGACTATGGAGTCACCAATGACTAGTGTGTCTGGCATTGTGTTTGGCCTTAAGGGCTGTGACTGTTTGACACTCTGACTGTGAGGTCTATGTGTTGCAGGTGTTGTGTTCTGAGGTGGTGGTTGTTTGGGTGTCTGCTTTGGTGGCCTCTGCTGTTTTGGTAGATTTTTGATCAGAGCCTCGAGTATGTCTTTGTGTGTTTATGTGTATGATTTGAGGTTGTAATGGTAATATGTGAGACTGGGTCTATAGTGTGTGTGGTAACCTTCTCCTCCTGACTGGTCTTGCCAGTCCTATGTTGAGAGAGCTCAGCCTCCAGTTTGGCCGTGTAGTTGCATCTCTGCATGTATTTGTGTTTTGTGGGAGGAGGAGAGGGTTGTCTGTGTACATGAGGCAATTGTAACATTGCCTCAATATTCCCAGGTTCACCAGCTGAGCAGGAGAGGACACTAGCAACTGATCCCTCGACATGCTAGAATGAATAGACAAAAAACTTTAAAAAGATTCCGGGGCGTGGGTGACCGAGAAATGGGGGTTGCCTTTTGGGGTACTATCTATGACAAGAGTGCCGTATCAAGGTAATAAGTACTGTAGGAGCAAGTGCTACGTTTAACAGATAGAGAATAGTCTACTTGGAGTCAAGTAGAGATGATCTTTTAATTATAGGATCGCTGATTAGATCAGTAGTATAGTTCGAGGAAGGTAGTTTTAAGGGAAAATTTGAAGAGTGGACTTTAGGTAGCCGAATAGTTTAAACCTGCTTAACCGGCTGCCCTAGTGTGCAACAGTAGCAACTCCGCTTCATCGGGCTAAATCGGGCTAAATCAGCTAAAGCGTGCTTTATAGCAGGGGCTGGATAAGACAGGAAATGACCCAAATTGGCCAACAAACCACAAGTCACTGCCCTAAACCACTCCTCCGAGGACAAATGAAGGAGTTATGGAAATGACCCCTAGTGGCCAATAAAACTACAGTTTCAAGTCAGTAACCACCTCTCCGCGGGCAGGGAAGCTGCTCAATGTTAGTCACTCCCACTGATAAACACAGAGACCCTCCTTCAGCCCAAGCAAAAATGGCCTCACAGAAACTTTCAAACAGTTCAGGAACAGCAAGCCTGTAACTGAACTTTTAACTCTCAGAAAAGTGGGAAAAAAGCAAGATTTTTTTTGTTTTTGTTTTTACAGAGATAGCAGAGGTTCACAAGTAATATCAAGTTATAACAGTGCAGTAAATGACCCCACACAAGAGTGCTAGGTCAAGGACAGAAAATATGCAAGTTTTAAGAAAAAACGATTTAAAATTAAGTGCAAACAGGAAATTCAGCAAACAGCTTTTGGTTGTGCTCTAAATACAGCTACTAATACAGAAATCAAGTTTAACAAGCCAGAAAATGCTCAAGCTAGGCAGCTATGCAGAAAAACTTAGCAAATAAACAGAGAAAAATACTTAAAATCTCAAAAGTGGCTCCCTTCTTCTCTCAGCGTTTTTCCTCTTGGAGGGTGCTTCACCAACAGCCAACAAGCCTGAAAAGACGCTCAAACCACGAGGCAACTAGGTTTTAAGAGAGGAAGATGAAGGAGTTATGGAAATGACCCCTAGTGGCCAATAAAACTACAGTTTCAAGTCAGTAACCACCTCTCCGGGGGCAGGGAAGCTGCTCAATGTTAGTCACTCCCACTGATAAACACAGAGACCCTCCTTCAGCCCAAGCAAAAATGGCCTCACAGAAACTTTCAAACAGTTCAGGAACAGCAAGCCTGTAACTGAACTTTTAACTCTCAGAAAAGTGGGAAAAAGCAAGATTTTTTTTTGTTTTGTTTTTACAGAGATAGCAGAGGTTCACAAGTAATATCAAGTTATAACAGTGCAGTAAATGACCCCACACAAGAGTGCTAGGTCAAGGACAGAAAATATGCAAGTTTTAAGAAAAAACGATTTAAAATTAAGTGCAAACAGGAAATTCAGCAAACAGCTTTTGGTTGTGCTCTAAATACAGCTACTAATACAGAAATCAAGTTTAACAAGCCAGAAAATGCTCAAGCTAGGCAGCTATGCAGAAAAACTTAGCAAATAAACAGAGAAAAATACTTAAAATCTCAAAAGTGGCTCCTTCTTCTCTCAGCGTTTTTCCTCTTGGAGGGTGCTTCACCAACAGCCAACAAGCCTGAAAAGACGCTCAAACCACGAGGCAACTAGGTTTTAAGAGAGGAAGATGAAGGAGTTATGGAAATGACCCCTAGTGGCCAATAAAACTACAGTTTCAAGTCAGTAACCACCTCTCCGGGGGCAGGGAAGCTGCTCAATGTTAGTCACTCCCACTGATAAACACAGAGACCCTCCTTCAGCCCAAGCAAAAATGGCCTCACAGAAACTTTCAAACAGTTCAGGAACAGCAAGCCTGTAACTGAACTTTTTAACTCTCAGAAAAGTGGGAAAAAGCAAGATTTTTTTTTTGTTTTGTTTTTACAGAGATAGCAGAGGTTCACAAGTAATATCAAGTTATAACAGTGCAGTAAATGACCCCACACAAGAGTGCTAGGTCAAGGACAGAAAATATGCAAGTTTTAAGAAAAAACGATTTAAAATTAAGTGCAAACAGGAAATTCAGCAAACAGCTTTTGGTTGTGCTCTAAATACAGCTACTAATACAGAAATCAAGTTTAACAAGCCAGAAAATGCTCAAGCTAGGCAGCTATGCAGAAAAACTTAGCAAATAAACAGAGAAAAATACTTAAAATCTCAAAAGTGGCTCCTTCTTCTCTCAGCGTTTTTCCTCTTGGAGGGTGCTTCACCAACAGCCAACAAGCCTGAAAAGACGCTCAAACCACGAGGCAACTAGGTTTTAAGAGAGGAAGATGAAGGAGTTATGGAAATGACCCTAGTGGCCAATAAAACTACAGTTTCAAGTCAGTAACCACCTCTCCGGGGGCAGGGAAGCTGCTCAATGTTAGTCACTCCCACTGATAAACACAGAGACCCTCCTTCAGCCCAAGCAAAATGGCCTCACAGAAACTTTCAAACAGTTCAGGAACAGCAAGCCTGTAACTGAACTTTTTTAACTCTCAGAAAAGTGGGAAAAAAGCAAGATTTTTTTTTTTTTTGTTTTTACAGAGATAGCAGAGGTTCACAAGTAATATCAAGTTATAACAGTGCAGTAAATGACCCCACACAAGAGTGCTAGGTCAAGGACAGAAAATATGCAAGTTTTAAGAAAAAACGATTTAAAATTAAGTGCAAACAGGAAATTCAGCAAACAGCTTTTGGTTGTGCTCTAAATACAGCTACTAATACAGAAATCAAGTTTAACAAGCCAGAAAATGCTCAAGCTAGGCAGCTATGCAGAAAAACTTAGCAAATAAACAGAGAAAAATACTTAAAATCTCAAAAGTGGCTCCTTCTTCTCTCAGCGTTTTTTCCTCTTGGAGGGTGCTTCACCAACAGCCAACAAGCCTGAAAAGACGCTCAAACCACGAGGCAACTAGGTTTTAAGAGAGGAAGATGAAGGAGTTATGGAAATGACCCCTAGTGGCCAATAAAACTACAGTTTCAAGTCAGTAACCACCTCTCCGGGGGCAGGGAAGCTGCTCAATGTTAGTCACTCCCACTGATAAACACAGAGACCCTCCTTCAGCCCAAGCAAAATGGCCTCACAGAAACTTTCAAACAGTTCAGGAACAGCAAGCCTGTAACTGAACTTTTTAACTCTCAGAAAAGTGGGAAAAAAGCAAGATTTTTTTTTGTTTTGTTTTTACAGAGATAGCAGAGGTTCACAAGTAATATCAAGTTATAACAGTGCAGTAAATGACCCCACACAAGAGTGCTAGGTCAAGGACAGAAAATATGCAAGTTTTAAGAAAAAACGATTTAAAATTAAGTGCAAACAGGAAATTCAGCAAACAGCTTTTGGTTGTGCTCTAAATACAGCTACTAATACAGAAATCAAGTTTAACAAGCCAGAAAATGCTCAAGCTAGGCAGCTATGCAGAAAAACTTAGCAAATAAATAGAGAAAAATACTTAAAATCTCAAAAGTGGCTCCTTCTTCTCTCAGCGTTTTTCCTCTTGGAGGGTGCTTCACCAACAGCCAACAAGCCTGAAAAGACGCTCAAACCACGAGGCAACTAGGTTTTAAGAGAGGAAGATGAAGGAGTTATGGAAATGACCCCTAGTGGCCAATAAAACTACAGTTTCAAGTCAGTAACCACCTCTCCGGGGGCAGGGAAGCTGCTCAATGTTAGTCACTCCCACTGATAAACACAGAGACCCTCCTTCAGCCCAAGCAAAAATGGCCTCACAGAAACTTTCAAACAGTTCAGGAACAGCAAGCCTGTAACTGAACTTTTAACTCTCAGAAAAGTGGGAAAAAAGCAAGATTTTTTTTTTTTTGTTTTTACAGAGATAGCAGAGGTTCACAAGTAATATCAAGTTATAACAGTGCAGTAAATGACCCCACACAAGAGTGCTAGGTCAAGGACAGAAAATATGCAAGTTTTAAGAAAAAACGATTTAAAATTAAGTGCAAACAGGAAATTCAGCAAACAGCTTTTGGTTGTGCTCTAAATACAGCTACTAATACAGAAATCAAGTTTAACAAGCCAGAAAATGCTCAAGCTAGGCAGCTATGCAGAAAAACTTAGCAAATAAACAGAGAAAAATACTTAAAATCTCAAAAGTGGCTCCCTTCTTCTCTCAGCGTTTTTCCTCTTGGAGGGTGCTTCACCAACAGCCAACAAGCCTGAAAAGACGCTCAAACCACGAGGCAACTAGGTTTTAAGAGAGGAAGATGAAGGAGTTATGGAAATGACCCTAGTGGCCAATAAAACTACAGTTTCAAGTCAGTAACCACCTCTCCGGGGCAGGGAAGCTGCTCAATGTTAGTCACTCCCACTGATAAACACAGAGACCCTCCTTCAGCCCAAGCAAAAATGGCCTCACAGAAACTTTCAAACAGTTCAGGAACAGCAAGCCTGTAACTGAACTTTTAACTCTCAGAAAAGTGGGAAAAAGCAAGATTTTTTTTTTTTTGTTTTTACAGAGATAGCAGAGGTTCACAAGTAATATCAAGTTATAACAGTGCAGTAAATGACCCCACACAAGAGTGCTAGGTCAAGGACAGAAAATATGCAAGTTTTAAGAAAAAACGATTTAAAATTAAGTGCAAACAGGAAATTCAGCAAACAGCTTTTGGTTGTGCTCTAAATACAGCTACTAATACAGAAATCAAGTTTAACAAGCCAGAAAATGCTCAAGCTAGGCAGCTATGCAGAAAAACTTAGCAAATAAACAGAGAAAAATACTTAAAATCTCAAAAGTGGCTCCTTCTTCTCTCAGCGTTTTTCCTCTTGGAGGGTGCTTCACCAACAGCCAACAAGCCTGAAAAGACGCTCAAACCACGAGGCAACTAGGTTTTAAGAGAGGAAGATGAAGGAGTTATGGAAATGACCCCTAGTGGCCAATAAAACTACAGTTTCAAGTCAGTAACCACCTCTCCGGGGCAGGGAAGCTGCTCAATGTTAGTCACTCCCACTGATAAACACAGAGACCCTCCTTCAGCCCAAGCAAAAATGGCCTCACAGAAACTTTCAAACAGTTCAGGAACAGCAAGCCTGTAACTGAACTTTTAACTCTCAGAAAAGTGGGAAAAAGCAAGATTTTTTTTTTTTTTGTTTTTACAGAGATAGCAGAGGTTCACAAGTAATATCAAGTTAGAACAGTGCAGTAAATGACCCCACACAAGAGTGCTAGGTCAAGGACAGAAAATATGCAAGTTTTAAGAAAAAACGATTTAAAATTAAGTGCAAACAGGAAATTCAGCAAACAGCTTTTGGTTGTGCTCTAAATACAGCTACTAATACAGAAATCAAGTTTAACAAGCCAGAAAATGCTCAAGCTAGGCAGCTATGCAGAAAAACTTAGCAAATAAACAGAGAAAAATACTTAAAATCTCAAAAGTGGCTCCTTCTTCTCTCAGCGTTTTTCCTCTTGGAGGGTGCTTCACCAACAGCCAACAAGCCTGAAAAGACGCTCAAACCACGAGGCAACTAGGTTTTAAGAGAGGAAGATGAAGGAGTTATGGAAATGACCCCTAGTGGCCAATAAAACTACAGTTTCAAGTCAGTAACCACCTCTCCGGGGGCAGGGAAGCTGCTCAATGTTAGTCACTCCCACTGATAAACACAGAGACCCTCCTTCAGCCCAAGCAAAAATGGCCTCACAGAAACTTTCAAACAGTTCAGGAACAGCAAGCCTGTAACTGAACTTTTAACTCTCAGAAAAGTGGGAAAAAGCAAGATTTTTTTTTGTTTTGTTTTTACAGAGATAGCAGAGGTTCACAAGTAATATCAAGTTATAACAGTGCAGTAAATGACCCCACACAAGAGTGCTAGGTCAAGGACAGAAAATATGCAAGTTTTAAGAAAAAACGATTTAAAATTAAGTGCAAACAGGAAATTCAGCAAACAGCTTTTGGTTGTGCTCTAAATACAGCTACTAATACAGAAATCAAGTTTAACAAGCCAGAAAATGCTCAAGCTAGGCAGCTATGCAGAAAAACTTAGCAAATAAACAGAGAAAAAATACTTAAAATCTCAAAAGTGGCTCCTTCTTCTCTCAGCGTTTTTTCCTCTTGGAGGGTGCTTCACCAACAGCCAACAAGCCTGAAAAGACGCTCAAACCACGAGGCAACTAGGTTTTAAGAGAGGAAGATGAAGGAGTTATGGAAATGACCCTAGTGGCCAATAAAACTACAGTTTCAAGTCAGTAACCACCTCTCCGGGGGGCAGGGAAGCTGCTCAATGTTAGTCACTCCCACTGATAAACACAGAGACCCTCCTTCAGCCCAAGCAAAAATGGCCTCACAGAAACTTTCAAACAGTTCAGGAACAGCAAGCCTGTAACTGAACTTTAACTCTCAGAAAAGTGGGAAAAAAGCAAGATTTTTTTTGTTTTTGTTTTTACAGAGATAGCAGAGGTTCACAAGTAATATCAAGTTATAACAGTGCAGTAAATGACCCCACACAAGAGTGCTAGGTCAAGGACAGAAAATATGCAAGTTTTAAGAAAAACGATTTAAAATTAAGTGCAAACAGGAAATTCAGCAAACAGCTTTTGGTTGTGCTCTAAATACAGCTACTAATACAGAAATCAAGTTTAACAAGCCAGAAAATGCTCAAGCTAGGCAGCTATGCAGAAAAACTTAGCAAATAAACAGAGAAAAATACTTAAAATCTCAAAAGTGGCTCCTTCTTCTCTCAGCGTTTTTCCTCTTGGAGGGTGCTTCACCAACAGCCAACAAGCCTGAAAAGACGCTCAAACCACGAGGCAACTAGGTTTTAAGAGAGGAAGATGAAGGAGTTATGGAAATGACCCCTAGTGGCCAATAAAACTACAGTTTCAAGTCAGTAACCACCTCTCCGGGGGCAGGGAAGCTGCTCAATGTTAGTCACTCCCACTGATAAACACAGAGACCCTCCTTCAGCCCAAGCAAAATGGCCTCACAGAAACTTTCAAACAGTTCAGGAACAGCAAGCCTGTAACTGAACTTTTAACTCTCAGAAAAGTGGGAAAAAAGCAAGATTTTTTTTTGTTTTGTTTTTACAGAGATAGCAGAGGTTCACAAGTAATATCAAGTTATAACAGTGCAGTAAATGACCCCACACAAGAGTGCTAGGTCAAGGACAGAAAATATGCAAGTTTTAAGAAAAAACGATTTAAAATTAAGTGCAAACAGGAAATTCAGCAAACAGCTTTTGGTTGTGCTCTAAATACAGCTACTAATACAGAAATCAAGTTTAACAAGCCAGAAAATGCTCAAGCTAGGCAGCTATGCAGAAAAACTTAGCAAATAAACAGAGAAAAATACTTCAAATCTCAAAAGTGGCTCCCTTCTTCTCTCAGCATTTTTCCTCTTGGAGGGTGCTTCACCAACAGCCAACAAGCCTGAAAAGACGCTCAAACCACGAGGCAACTAGGTTTTAAGAGAGGAAGATGAAGGAGTTATGGAAATGACCCCTAGTGGCCAATAAAACTACAGTTTCAAGTCAGTAACCACCTCTCCGGGGCAGGGAAGCTGCTCAATGTTAGTCACTCCCACTGATAAACACAGAGACCCTCCTTCAGCCCAAGCAAAAATGGCCTCACAGAAACTTTCAAACAGTTCAGGAACAGCAAGCCTGTAACTGAACTTTTTAACTCTCAGAAAAGTGGGAAAAAGCAAGATTTTTTTTTTGTTTTGTTTTTACAGAGATAGCAGAGGTTCACAAGTAATATCAAGTTATAACAGTGCAGTAAATGACCCCACACAAGAGTGCTAGGTCAAGGACAGAAAATATGCAAGTTTTAAGAAAAAACGATTTAAAATTAAGTGCAAACAGGAAATTCAGCAAACAGCTTTTGGTTGTGCTCTAAATACAGCTACTAATACAGAAATCAAGTTTAACAAGCCAGAAAATGCTCAAGCTAGGCAGCTATGCAGAAAAACTTAGCAAATAAACAGAGAAAAAATACTTAAAATCTCAAAAGTGGCTCCCTTCTTCTCTCAGCGTTTTTCCTCTTGGAGGGTGCTTCACCAACAGCCAACAAGCCTGAAAAGACGCTCAAACCACGAGGCAACTAGGTTTTAAGAGAGGAAGATGAAGGAGTTATGGAAATGACCCCTAGTGGCCAATAAAACTACAGTTTCAAGTCAGTAACCACCTCTCCGGGGCAGGGAAGCTGCTCAATGTTAGTCACTCCCACTGATAAACACAGAGACCCTCCTTCAGCCCAAGCAAAAATGGCCTCACAGAAACTTTCAAACAGTTCAGGAACAGCAAGCCTGTAACTGAACTTTTTAACTCTCAGAAAAGTGGGAAAAAGCAAGATTTTTTTGTTTTGTTTTTACAGAGATAGCAGAGGTTCACAAGTAATATCAAGTTATAACAGTGCAGTAAATGACCCCACACAAGAGTGCTAGGTCAAGGACAGAAAATATGCAAGTTTTAAGAAAAAAACGATTTAAAATTAAGTGCAAACAGGAAATTCAGCAAACAGCTTTTGGTTGTGCTCTAAATACAGCTACTAATACAGAAATCAAGTTTAACAAGCCAGAAAATGCTCAAGCTAGGCAGCTATGCAGAAAAACTTAGCAAATAAACAGAGAAAAAATACTTAAAATCTCAAAAGTGGCTCCCTTCTTCTCTCAGCGTTTTTTCCTGTTTTCTCTGGTCAGATGTTTAAGCTTTGCTGTATCTTATTTGTGTTTGCATGCTTTTTATGTTTGTATTTTGCAGTTAATGTTCTAATGACAAAAAACAAATCCACTAAGAAATGCAAGAAAAGGACATCTAATTAAATAAAACACATGAAAAATCTGAAAAATAATGTGTAATGATCAAGTAAGTTCATCCACATAAGCAAGCAAACATGTTCAGTGATATTTCTAGTCCAGGGTGAACAGGGTGTCAGCCTAGATTCTGGGGTTACGGCCATAAGTAGTAGTACTAGGCATATTTATTTGGAGGGGAAGAGAAGCTTTTTCAAGTTCATGTTTCTGTGCTCCAAGGTATAAGCAAGAAATCCAGAGCCAGCCTTAGTCACTCTAGGGCCTAATTTGGACCATTTTGGTGAGCCCTCCAGCTAACCACACCAACTACCACCACCCCACCAAACCCTCTATCATCCTCTGGCCTCCTGGACATCAGATTATTTCAAATTAGGTATCCAGTAAGCATGGTATTGCTGTATATTAAACACAAAATAATATCTTTATTTATTATATTACTTAAACACACACACACACACACACACACACACACACACACACACACACACACACACACACACACACACACACACACACACACTCAGCATTAAGCAGTCCATTATATGCTGAAGTAATCTCATCTGAAACATGAAACCTGGTAAAATCCTTTGACTAATCACAGTCCCTAACTCTTGTCTGTATGCCCAATGTGCTTGGATGACAGGAAATCTGGACAACTGAGTAAGTGGAGATGGGCTTTATGGTTGTGGGAGATGGGAGGGGCAGCAAAAATCATTTATACATTTCCATATCCTAGTACCCCTTTCTTTCTTTATGAGTTTACAGTCCTCTCCCAAACCTGATCTGAATTGTTGAAGTCCCTTGCTCAGTTAATCGCCATACCTTGCTGCAGTTATAAAACTGCTGATCCTTTTCAGAATGGTTAGTAATAAATCATCATTATCACGTCAGGTATCTCTGTAGAAATGTCATTGCTCACATTTCCCACACCTATAACTATTTCTGAAAAAAATATTTTTATTTATGTAATTACTTGCTAAACCAGGTAAGTAAACTACTGCTTGCAATTAACTTACAAACATATGCCAGACCATAAGGGCATTGGTAAATACTACATGTAGAGAAACTTTATGGTAGCCAATAAACAGCATGTTTTGGCATGTAGGATTGAAAGAAAACACACACAACTCACACCTTTATTTCTGCTTTCTGCAGCACACTTCCACCTAAAACTCTTTCCTAATCCAACATTTTCTCCCTTTGAATTTTAATTTGCTTGCCATCCATTTTGTATGTGACTCTGAAACTGTGATATCCTTGCAGTAGCTTTATGAGTCATATTGTTTCTATTAATGATTTCCTGTTTTTGTCAAGTGGAATCATTTTCCTCTATCTCCCTCCACTGCATTGTGTTTACTTCTCTTGAGTTATTTTGCTCCTATCTGTAGCTGCAGGAAGTGCTTTTTCTGCCATACTATTGTACTGGTAACACTCTGTTAGAAGTCTTACTGATTACAAGTGTCCTCATATCACAGTATCTGTTAATTTTTTTTGCTTGTAGTATTTGCTTTCGTACTGCATGAGGCTGACTATTGCAGTTATTTTTTTATAATTATATTAATTAAGAACAAGTTGCATACCCCACGTCAGCAGGAGAAACAAAGGAAAATATAGTGCACTCTTAATATTCATATAACACACAGTAACTATCTTCTGTAACAGTAACTGGAATGATACAAAAAAAGGAAAAAAAAAAGGTTTAGTCCAACACCAATTTTTGGGCTGAAAAGTAAATACTCGGCAGCGACAATTAACTACTATTGGAGAAAGAGCAGCTAACACTGTGAGTCGTATAAGTGTCACAAGACTGCCATATTAATACTACTATACTAGCCACTAGTGTAATGAATGATAGGAAATGTAGTCCTTTCCACTCATAAGACTTATAGCTACTGCAGAACCAATATTATGGGTAGGAAAATACCTTGCACTTGGCTGTAAAGACTTATGCAAGTCTTGTGGATCACATAAGACATAATGATCCTGCCACAGCCCAGTGTGGGGCCCCCTATGGGATCTGGGCCATAGTGGGCCAAATAGGTCCAAATGGCCTAAGTCCAACCCTGAAAAAGTCCCAGTCTGACATTCATAGGTTGGTGGCTTCCTCACATTTTCCTAACTTTTTTTGACCTTTCACTGTAACTTATGTTTATTCTTAACAATGACTGCCAGAATTTTTGGGAAGGTGTCACTGTAAAAAATGACCTCAGGTTCCATAGAGACTAAAGCCATGGGAATGAATCCAGGTTTGCTCTGACTCTGTTTTCTTCCAGTGTACTGCCACATCTTGGTTGTTATAATATCCTCAGGTACATCTCATCTTCAGGCCAGACTTCTACCTTAAAAGTATCTTTTTATTTCTTTTAGATTCCATTTGCCAAATTTGATGACTTCTGTGCTAAAACCTTTGTGATTGATTAGTTTACCCATGTTCTGACAATGCATTTCTTTTTAGATTTTGCCAAATTTGATGACCTCTGTGCTAAAACCTCTGTGATTGATTAGTTTACTCATGTTCTCGCGACAGCGTACACACTTTAACCGTGACAATGCCTCTTACTTTTTATTTCTTTTAGATTCCATTTGCCAAATTTGATGACCTCTGTGCTAAAACCTCTGTGATTGATTAGTTTACCCATGTTCTGCGACAGCAGTACACTTTTAACCGTGACAATGCCTCTTACTTTTTATTTCTTTTAGATTCCATTTGCCAAATTTGATGACCTCTGTGCTAAAACCTCTGTGATTGATTAGTTTACGCATGTTCTGTGGCAGCAGTAAACTTTTACCAGTGACAACGCCTTTTACTTGATGTTTGCAGA
>NC_056733.1:146652375-146694875 GCF_019279795.1 Protopterus annectens | reverse complement strand
GATATAAAATGGAAGCTTACTGAATTTGAGTTGAGAGATTAGACCAGCCGAGAAGTGAACATTTTAATGTGGAGACTCTGATGCTGACAATATCCCAACATAAAGAGTCAATAAATCCACATAAAACAGTACAATAGATGGAAGAGGACAATTTTGGAACCTTCATCAGGCGAATGGTTGAAAGCTCAGTTAAGACTGCACAACAGGATACAGAAAACAAAAAGGACATTCTCATGCAAGAAGAGAATGATGCAGGGCAAGATTTGCTTTACCTGATATAAATGGACAGACTTACTGAGGCAGACAAGTGAAAGAGACAATGGAAAGTGTATGAAAACCCTGAGATTTAGGAGAATTCATAAAACAGATGAACACAGTAACTAAGGCCATTAAGATATCCACATGATGCAATAAAAATAAATAGAAGATACTATTGTATAGCTAATAACAGTATTAACACAAAAATGCAGAATAAAGATAAAGAAAGGGATAAGTAAACTACCAGCGTGGGAACGTTGATTAGAGAGAGCTATAAAGCAACTAACACAAAAATTATCACTACTACAATAATATAGAAAAGAGAACCGAGCATCAGAATTATTAGAAATATAAACATGATAAAAGAAACACACAGCATCAAAAAAGATCAAGCTTTATCTTTTACAATTTCTAGTAATAAACTAAAAATTTCTACATTAACAGAAAACTCAGAACGTAATACAGAAAAATGGAAAGGAATGGTACAAAACAAGCAATTCATTGATAACCCAAAAAAGTTTTATAGGGAACTGGGAGAGAAAACAACAGCAATATTAATACCACCCAAAAGAGAAAAAAATCAGTAAATTCTGGGGAAGCGTCTATGAAGAGACAGTTTAATGCAATTTTGTTGTTGTCTTTTGGCTTTTCCCGGTTAGGGGTCGCCACAGCGGAACTCCGGTCCGCTAATGATTGGCAGTAGATTTTCACGAATGCCGAGGTGCCAGCTCGACGTTCAACCTTCAACTAAGGCACGCCCATTTATGCATGTCTTCTGAACGCCCACCCAACTGCGGGGAGGACATGCAGACTCCACACAGAATGATGCTAAATAGAAAGAAGAAGAGGTAAAAAAATACTAAAATGCTGGCACACCGGCTATGAAATGGCATGAAGTAACAGTCAGTGAAAGGGAGACAAAATTAAGAAAGTCCTAAATGGAACTCCCCAGGTCCAGATGCTGTAGTCATCTTCTAGCTAAAAGTATTATTATGTTTGCACAATAATTTTGCCTTGAGTTAACATTACTTATATGCACATCCTAAACTGACAACAGCCTGACTGGCAGCTGGAAGCCCTATCCTCCAACTAGCTGAGAAACATGAAGAATTACAGAAAACAAAGTGCTGATCACAGAATTATCCAATCTTAACAGTTGTGGAAGAAGAAGAAGCACAACAAGACATTGTAGTTGAAGAAAAAAGGACAAAAGTAGCATTAATTATTATCATTGTTGTACCTAGTGGCTACAGTGTCCTGTGTATTTAGCCACAAGATTATAAAATACCAAGATAAACAAACAGAAACGAGAGTAATGTGGAAAAGGGTACCCAGATAGTTCCAACAGAAGAAGGAACAATAGAACTAATAAAAAGAATTTCCAGGCATACTTTAATATGTTAATAACGCCATATGAACTGCATGAGATGGTAATTCTGGGTACATTGTGCTGAGAGGAGCACTGCTGGCAAACATCAAAGAACATCCAGCTTCACATTGAAAAACTAGATCAAAAATCAGCTATCTAGTATTTGGGACTTGTGAAATCTCTCACTTCCCTTCCTCACCAGTAAGTGTTGCCATAGGTAATGATGTACTGTTTGTGTGACTGGCTTACGGCCTTCCTTTAGTAGCTACTTCATCAAAGGAGAAATGCACATCCCTTCAAACTCTGCTGACCAAAAAATCAGATGGAGAAGGACTATTTTGGAGCTTTCATCAGGCGAATTTTGAAAACTCATTTAAGATTGCACAGCATAACTAACTCCTCAAGGCATGCACACAATCAGAAAGGTCAAACAGCAGCCAATTGAAAAGAGAGATGACCTCTTACACTGTTTCTGTATATTAATACTGCTATAGCAGGACACTCTCATATCCCTTGTGTGCTAAGGTAATCTCTGTCACCCCTGCCCCCTGTTACAACCTCAGACACCATTCGCAGTTTGGAACAGCTCTGTAAAATCCCAGAAGACTTCATTGCACCAGTCCCAGTTTTTGTCTTTTAGCCCACCCCCAACCTCTGGCAAGGGCTCAGCCTCAACTTTACCTACTTTAGATATCAGCTGGTTACAAACTGGACACACACACTGTCAAAGTGAGTGAGTCCACATCAACCAGCAGGCCTTAACCAACAGTGTGCCATAGGGGTCAGTGCTGGGACCCCTACTGTTTGGTGTATTCTTCTCAGAAGTTCAGGTCAAAACTAAGGGGTTGTGGCTCACCAAGTTTGCAGATGACTACAAACTAGGTGCAATCATTGATTCCCCTAATGATGTTAGTATACTTCAGGAGGGTCTCACGCCGACCAATAACTTGTGTACTAGTCACAGTCTCAAACTGAATGGAAAGAAATGCACCATCATTTCCTTTGGCACAAACAATATCCCTTCACACTATCAAATCAACAGTGATACACTAAGTACCCATGAAGTGCTAAGGGACCAGGGATCATAGGTTGACTGTGACCTTAACTTTGACCACCATGTGTCTATCGCAGTAAGGAAAGCTTTCCACATAGCATACTTGATTAGTAGAGTTATTACCTTGAGAGTAAAAGAGGTTATAACCCCACCATACTCGGCACTTATCCAGCCCATAATTGAGTATAATGCCACATTTAGCATGTACCTTATGAAGTACCTGCAGCAATTAGAGAGACCTCAGAGGTATCTAACAAAAAGATCAAGGGCCTCCAGCATATGCCTTACATGGACCGTCTAAAATCCATGTCACTATTCTCCGTATTGTATAGACTTCTTAGGGGAAACTTATGCCTGGCCTACAGAGCAATCCAAGACCTAGCCCTAATGAACTTACTGCATATCCATAATTCAAATGGGTCTAGGACTACCCATTCCAGGGACTTAAACATGGCCTGCAACTTAAATAGGACACACTGAGGGGACAGATTTATCTCCAAGCAACTTCCACATCTTTGGAACAGGCTACCAATTCATGTGAAGCAAAGCACTTCTAGGACACTATTCAAGAGAAGCCTGTAAGAATGGATGGGGCACAATAAATTCTTAACAGGGATAGCACTCTCAACCCTCCTGGACATGGGCAGTCATCACTAAATGCAATATTGGGTATTAACTAGCAGTTCTATGCTATTACATTGGGTTGAAACGGTTAGGCTTAAAATGTCCTCGGGGTCAAAAGCCTGGTACTCTCCTATAATCCTATGTATACTCCTGTACATTTTCTTGTATATAGATTTGTTAACTGTTGTTTATGTAAATGTGTAATCTTTGATTTTATATTAATCTCCATCATGGTATTATACTCCCTGATGTTAGAAATGTGCTTATGTAAACTGATTCTTCTTGTCTCAGTACAACCTGGGCTTGGTCTGAAAATGATCAGTTTGATTAGTGTTTTACCCTAGTAAACAAACAAGCAAATAAGCATAATACAATAAAATAAACAATAAGGATTTTATTAACTTTAGTTGTACACCGACTCTGATTTAGGGATAGGATCCATTCCTGTCTGGTATAGGAAACCCTGAACATTTGCAAAAATTAAAATAAATAAAATAAGACAAAAAAGAGGAAAGTAGTTATGCTCTATCTCAAAGCAAGTGGCTTGTTTGATTTGTTTATTATTGTTATTTTACAAGGCTTTATAGACTCCTAGTTTGATGGTCTAGCATAGTTTATACATCTTGATATTTTTTTATTAATATCAATGGCTGGGTTTTGAGTTGTACTAAATCAGACTTATTCTGAATGCCTGGGTTCTTACTAAAGGCTAGGTAGCAATTCTTTTCTTTCCTCTTACGTAATCTGATGATTTTATAGCTCCAGCATGTGGGTTTATCTTAAAACTTTTGTGTATGTGTATATATTTTAGGGATGTCATTTTTGCTATGTTAATCATGTCTTCTGCAGTTAACTGAGGTTGTTGAAAACTAGTGTCCGTGTGGAGTTCGTATATTCTCCCTGTGTGAGTGTGGGTTTTATCTGGGTACACCAGTTAACTCCTACCTATCAAAAATATGCATTTGACTGGATATTGTAAACTCTTCATATATATATATATATATATATATATATATATATATATATATATATATGGGTCTACTTTACATGGTCGACTTTTCACAAAGTCGACTTTCATATGGCCGAGACCATATGATCGACTTTCGGAAAGTCGACCATGTAAAATAAACACAAAAAAAACACAATGAACACTTACCTTTAAACTGTTAGCAGAGGGCAAGCCCCCCTGCACCCCCCCCATGGGGGGCTCCACCCCCCTGTAACTTAAATATACCAACTCCGAGATCACACTACAGTGCAGAAGAGGGGAAATTTTCCCATTCCGCACTGTACAGAAATAGCAGTTCCCCATGGTCGGCTTTTCAAAAGTCGATCATATGGTCTTGGCCATATGAAAGTCGACTTAGTGAAAAGTTGACCATGTGAAGGGGACCCATATATATATATATATATATATATATATATATATATATATATATATATATATATATATACATACACACACACACACACACACACACACACACACACACACACACACACACACACACACACACACACACACACACATATATATATATATATATATATATATATATATATATATATATATATATACATATATATATATATATATATATATATATATATATATATATATATATACATAGTAGTTATTATTTGTTTTGTGGCCCAGCCTGTGGCTGAAAAGTCTGTGATGAACTATTCACTTACCCTTTTAACAAATTAATATAGTGAACTAATATTAACCACTTGATTACAATGTAATTAGTTTATTCTTTTCTTTGTTTTTAACTGTGGGACTAGTGTGTTAGAAAAAAATAAAAGCCAATGTAATTTTGTTGCTGTCCTTGGACACATACCTATGTATACACAAAACTTACTGGGCATCTGCAGCCACTTACCGTAGCAGCAGGAGATTTGCTTTCATTTTTAGCCTTATTTGCATATGGCTGTTTTGACATTTGTTACCATTTGCATAGGACTGGTACACAGCAACACATTGCTTGTACATGCATAAACCGATGCAAAAATTTATTTTTTTTTCTTCTCAAGTAGAATGGATTACATTTGACTTTAGGACTTGCCATTGCATTGCGTTTAGCACTCATTTGGGCAATCAGTAGCAATAAAATGTCTAGGGATTTTGAGATATGTCTTTGCTACTTGAATTACTCCAAACTGAATCTGTCTGTGTTTAAGAAATTATAATCAAGTAAATACTCCCAGATTCTGAAGTACTTTTGTTTCTCTGTAAGATGCCGCACCACAATCACTTGCTTGCATAGTGGTTGCAGATTATCACAGCATATTTCCCCTGTGCTTTTTTGGTTCATAAGCTGGGATATCAAAAGTTTAAGTAGGCTGGACAAGAGTCATAAATATGGTATGCACTGCATTGGAACAGTGCACAGAAATAAAGACTGTCAAAGATGCAACACATATTTCAGCAACAACAGCACAAGGATGTTGCATTACCTGAACTAACATTACATGAAGTACATAGACTCAGGCAAAGGAGCATGCATAAAGGCACCTATGGCAGTTTAGAGAAAGGCAGACCAGGCACTGGCATTACAGTGCATAAAGCAAGAGCTACTAGCCAGATCGAAGCCACTGCCTAACCATCAGAGGTATAGGTGCCAATAGTGAGAATGTCACAGTAGTAGCAAAAGATGGGCATGCAACTTCCAAGGCATTCAAGGCACAAAGAAGTGCAAATGTACCATAACATATATGTATGCTTTAATGTTAAAACCATATCTGCAAATGCATAGCAGCCTTATATAACCTTGCATGCCATAGAAGTCCACACAATGTACTGGTGTACAGCAGTGACACAGTTGCATTGGAAGGGAGTCCTTTTATGTACATTCCATGAATCACACAAACCAGGCCGCAGAGATTTAGTACTCTGTAGGTTAGTGACATCACAGGTGGAGTACAAAAGTCTTATTTGTCGCAGATATTGGCTGGTGCATTGGAATGGCTAAAGAAACAAACAGATTACGTATAGTTGACGAATTGTACCCCTCACCACCATGTACCAGGACATCCATCCCCATCTATACCTCACATCCTGAATATCTTGGAGCCACATAAGGTAAATGAAATATAATATAAGTACATACATGCATGCATGCACACATTGTCATGTGTATGTGTATATGGGTGTAAGCTTATATGACTTTGTTTGCATGTGTACATATATGTATGTGTGTATCTCTAGGCCATGTGCACAGGGCCATTGCGTGTCTCAGATCCACCAACAGTATGAATGATGAATGCTACCAAATCCTGTGCAGTACCAACACAATACAAATACACATCTATAACATGAGATTATGGCCTATTGTGCCCTGCTGACAGCTAGAGGTGCCGCTTACTTTCTTCCTTACCAAGTGATACTGTAGTTCTGAACAGGTATTCACTCAGCAAGTCCATATTACATGCCCTGTGCCACTGCTGGAGTATGCCCTGGCACCTGGCTCAATCATCACCTATATGGTGCACACTGACCTATGCCATGTACAACAAAGTGTGTTGTGTCTTTCCTGGTATCCCACTCTGTATGACATTTACAGCATGCTCTAGCTATGTGCCCTACAGTGTTGTTTATTGCCCAGGTGTACAGGCTGTCTTGTAGTTCTCTCTATCTGAGTACCACTGCTGTGGCACAGGTACTTCTGATGCTTCAGCTGTGAAGGCAGCACATGCTTCCTTGTTTTATGCTCATGCAGTGTCAACTATCACAACCATGACACTATTAATATGAAATAGAAAGAGGGTGTACAGAGTTTTTTGTTTTAGACTTCTGTAAAGCAGTATATTGCAGCTCTGTCACCCATGGTACTATACATCTAAGGGAAATAAATTTGCCCTGCAGTGCACACCATCATTGTTATATATTCCAGCTTTGGTAATAGGTTCATAGGTTCATAGGTTGGTACTAGGCTATTGGTCCTAGGGCCTATACAAGCCTAGCCATAACAATTCCCTGACTATTTCTTCCCGCACTATTTACTTTCTGGGACCCCTGTCTAGCAGGGCGACTGACGTGATCCCCGGGGTGAATTTCCTTTCTCCCATCCAATCATCAAGGTTCCTTTTGAAGAGGACCAAAGAGGCGCTCTGCTTGACATGTATGGGCAGTCTATTCCAGAGTCTGGGGAGTCTATAGGTCAGGAACCTATACCTCCAGCATGTTTTGTTTATTGTGATGACAAAGTTTAGATCCCTGGAGCATGTGGCTCTGAGGGATTGGAATTTCTTTAAGTGTAGCATGTCCAACAGCTCTGGGTTTGACATGGCCTTGTATGTTAAGCAGAGATCGCCTCAGAGTAGACGATATGTGACAGAGTATAGCTGGAGTTTTTTAAGGCAGTCAGCATAGGGCATCTGCTTTAGGCCTGTGATTCTTTTAATGAGGTATTTCTGTGGCCTTTCCAGTTGTTGCAGATGGCTTGAGAGGTACATACCAAATGGGGTGTTGTATTCTATAATGGGTCTAATGAGGGATGAATACAGTGGGACAATGACCTCCTTTTTTCCTTGATGAAAAGACCTTAGTGATGAGGTGTGATACATAGAAGAATTTCCTGACTGTTGTGGCGATGTGGTTATTGAAGGTGAGACCACTGTCCACCTGTGTCCCTAAGTCTCTTATCACACTTTCGGTGTTTAGTGTACTGCCACCTATGTGGTAATTCATGGGTACATGTTTCTTGACAAAGGGGATAACTATACATTTCTTGGCATTGAGCTTGAGCCCATTACTCTGGCACCAAGCATCTGTTTCTGTAAGGCCCTTTTGTAAAATTTCCACATCATTTGGGGATTCAGTAATGGCTCCCAGTTTGCAGTCATCTGCGAACTTTGTTAGCCAGAGTCCATTAGTGTTGGCCTGTACTTCAGAGAAGTAGATGACAAACAAGAGAGGTCCCAGGACTGAACCCTGAGGTACTCCACTTGTCACTTGTCTGAAGCTGGATTTGGAGTCAGCTACTTTTGCAGTGTGGATTCTGTCAGTAAGCCTGTTGGCAACCCATCAAGTGATGTAGGGATTAATGATGGCATAATACATCTAAAGGATCACAGGTAGCCGTGCTGTGCATACCAGCCTTGTTATGTATTCCAGCCCTTGCACCAATCACACACCTCATCTTAGAGGCTGCAGGCTGCCCTGTTGGGCACTTCAGTATTTCTATGTATCCCTCGCCTGGAATAAAAAGCACAGTACATTGAATGGGCTACTATGTACCCTGTTGCACGCCCCCACATTGTTACATATCCCAACTTTGGTACCAATAGCACAGTACATCTAAGGAATCACAGGCTGTTTATGCTCTGCCACAGGCTGTTGGCTATATATGACAAACTAACAAATATTCAAAAGGATAAAACTAATAACCAAAAAACAGCTGAAAAAACAGAAAAGTAGATCTGCTTTTAATGCAAAAAACAAGCACAGAAACAGCCTTCACAAACTAAGCGCTTTCACCATTACCCAGTGGCTTCATCAGAGTCAATGATAGGCTTAGAAATACAGCTTAATGTATTATGACATCAACACTCTTAAACCAATCATTTTAAAATGTCAATAAGTCAATTAATCAATACAAAAACTAAATATATATGTGTATTTGAATTTTAAAACATATATATTGTTAAAATACAATAATGTTAAAACATTACATACTACAAACCCTACCTATACAACACCTTATACAAATGTAAACTATAAACTTGTATAAATAAAAAAATAAATAAACAAATAAATAATGTACCCTAAATTTCATTCTGAAAAATTCATCCCCCTCAAAACAAATTGATTATCTACATCTTAGTAAATATTACAAATGTATAACGAATACATGAAATTATACATAAAAAATTATTTACATACTTTGTTGAAGCCATATTTATATTAAATGACTTCTTTGTTTCAGTAGAGGTAAAATAGATGCATTGTCATTGAGGCAGGGGAGATTAATGGAATTAAGCCTAATCTGCCAGTTGAATTCCAAAATATCATCCCTAAGCTTATCATCCCCTCCTCTCTCACTAGATATAACCTTATCCAGTGCAAAAAATGTAAACTTTTTAAAATTTGGGCATGTGGTACTGTGCATGTAAAGAGCATTAGTAGTATGTTCAGCAATTCTTTCTTTAAGCTTCCTAATGGTCCTCCCTACATACAAACCCAGGCAGGATGCACAGGTGGCTAAGTAAACCAACATATTGGTATTACAGCAACACCTGCCTGGGCAGGGAATCGACCTATTAAACCCAAATACTGTTAACATAAGGTCCTTCATTAATATATCTACAGTACCCACATGCCCCACATTTATGCATTTTTGATAAAGTGTATGTAGGGGGTGATTGTTCTAGAATATTTTTGATATTCCTACCCTTGCAGAACACAAACCGGGGAATCTCACCTAATATTCTTCTAATGTTGGTATCAAAGCCAGAATCCCAAACCCTTCTTAGTATTTCAACTATGAATGGTGTTTGGTAATTAAACCCGAGTACTATAGAGTCACCTTTATGTATGTCACTATCTGCTCGTACCACCACTTTACCCCCCCCCATAAAATTGGGGGAAACTGAGTGGTTCTCTTACTAAAAATTTAATTCCTTATTTTCACCAATAGTTTCAAAGGATATCCTCTAGCTATAAACATACCTATCAAGGTATATATTTCTTTCTCAAATGTGGCAGTATTGCTAATCAGACCATTTGGCCCTTGACAATGCTTCTACGTTGATAATAGGGGTGACTACTCTGAAAATGTAACATAGAATTACTATATGTTTTCTTTCTGTAAATACTACTCTGGAGTCCTTCTGGTGTTTTTATCTAATGAATGTCCAAAAAATCTATTTCATCCTTATTCCAGTTACTTGTAAACTTGAGAAAACAAGTAGCTGAATTCAAATAATTCAAAAACTGATTGGCCTCAAGTTCAGTTCCCTTCCACAGGATAAGTATATCGTCTAAAAAACGATTATACAACAAAATGTTTTCTTTGAACATAGATTCAAATACAAAGGATTCTTCCCATTGTAGTAAAAACAGTTTGGCAAAACCTGGGGCACACTTTGCCCCCATTGCCACTCCTGATACTTGATGGAAAATCTCACCTTCAAAGCTCAAATAGTTGTTTCCTAAAATCAACTCCATTAGTGCAACCATAAGGTTGATTTTCTCACTATTTAACTTGTTGCTTTTCAGTAAACTTTCTCTAAAATATTCAATTCCCTCCCCATGTGGGATAACTTAAAACAAATTTATAACATCTATGGTGAGAAAAGATATATTCTCTAGTTCCTTCAAACTACTCAACCTATTCAGGCAATGCCACGAATCCTTAAGAATATGTTTTATTCTCGTCACAACCTGTTGGATATTCCTGTCCACATATGAAGCTATAGGCTCTGTTTTGGAGCTCTTAGCAGCCACAATAGTTCTAAATGGTGGGTCATCGATGTTTTTGTGAACCTTAGGAATCCCAAATAACACAGGTGTGACGGGATGTTCTACAGAAAAAATAACTAAGTTCGCATTCATCAATGGCTCCCTGAAACAATGCATCTAATAGAAATAAATCTATCTTATGTTAGGCTATAAGCATTTCGTTAACAGAAGCCCTTTGATAGGTCTGAGTGTCACCCAATATTTCATGCATTTTGACCACATAGTTAAAGTGAGACATAATGACACCCCCCCCCCCTTATCCGGTTTCATTATTCTCTCTGTTGTTGGTCAGTTCTGAAAGCATTCTTTCTTCCTTACTCAAATTGTCATAATTACTAAGTCTGCCAACCTTGGATAAACTTTTCCTAACCTCATTAATGCATAACTTCTTAAAAATCATAACCTGTTTGTGTGCTGGTGGTATAAAAGTACTTTTTCTCTTAGGCGTACACAAAGCCTTATTCACAACCTCTTTATAATTCCTTTGTTCCTTAAAGAACAATGTTAAGTTCAACTGTCTAGTATACTCTTATGCCTTGAGTATGTCTCCTTAATAGCGTGAAACACAGCATAAGCTACCACTATATACAGCTATATATGCACAACCTGACTCTCCTACAAAAAAATGTCTGTAACCACCCCTCAATACCAGGACTGCATTGTCTGTTTATCTGTATTGCCTGTACTTTCTGCATTATCTATATTACCTTCAACTGCTTAGACTAAAAATGTAAAAATGTAAATCCCTTCAATACCAGGACTGTATTGTCTGTGTTATCTGTACTGTCTATACTCTGTGCATTATCTGTATTACCTGCAACTGTTGAAACTAAAAATGTATCACTTGGAGCTTTTCTCCTCGGGCCTCCGCTGAAAATGGACATGTATCCAGTCGGACCCTCCCAGTTAACAAATGTAAAATAAATAAATAAATAAATAAATAAATATCAGGTCTACTAGAATCACTATTTAAACACCTTCAGATAGGCTTTGTGCCAAGCAAATGGAGGACTGCAATTGTTATCCCTCTGCACAAGGATGGGCTATTTATGTACCCAGTAACTTCAGACCCATAAGTCTGACTAGTCTCATATGCAAAGCCATAGAAAGAATTACCAAGGAAATGATAAAAAATGACACAAAAAACCTTCAAACATGGAATCAAAACCAGTCTTGTTTTGTTAAGGGCAGGTTGTGCCTATTCAACATGGTGGACTTCTTCAAGAAAATCACAAAGCAATGGATAATGGCAAAATGATGCAACTGGCTTCCTTGACCTAGCTAAAGCATTTAACACAATACCCCACTTGAGCACTGTAGACAAACTCATGAAATTAGATATAAACCCCTATGTCACTCACTGGATAGCCAGCTTGCCCACAGACTGGACCTAAGAAGTTAGTATAGTGGAATCTATCTCCACAAAGATGTCAGTCAGCAGTGGAATCCCTCAAGACCTGATGCTGGAGTCACTCATTTTTAGCATTTACTTCTCTGACATCAAGGCCAGCATCAAAGACCTTTGACTGACCAAGTCTGCAGAAGATTGCAAGCTAAGCACACTCAAAGAATGTCCCAGTGATGCAAATATCGTCCAAGAATGCCTGACACAGACTAATAACTGATGCCAATGTCGTAGTCTAACACTCAGTGCCAAAAAATACATTATTATAGTATCTTTTGGGAAGATTTTTACCCTTGGAAACTTCACATTGACAATACACCCCTAGGATTAGACCCAGTGGTTAGGAATTTGGGAATACATGTAGACACTAATCTAGCCTTTGACCATCATATGTCTAAGCTAGTAAGGAAATCATTCTGTACTGCATCATTATAAGCAAGGGGATGGTATCCAGGTCCGAGGACATCATTGCTCTGCTGTACTTGGTTCTCATAAGACCAGTCCTTGAGTACAACACCCCTTTTGGCATGTACCTGATCAGGCACATGCAACAACTGGAGTATTCACAGAGGTTCTTCACAAGGAATACATGGTCTAAACAACATGTCCTATGCAGACCACCTCAAAGGCCTGTCCCTGTATTCCATCTTCTACAGACTGACGAGATGTGATCTATGCCTGACCTGAAAAGCATCATTTAATCCTGCTCTGATGGACCTGCTGCTCATACTTAAAACAAACACCATCATAATTACCCAACCTGTGGACCTAAGCCTTGTTTGCAACATAAATAGGACATGTTGGAGGGACAGGTATGTGTCTCAGAGACTGCCACTTCTCTAGAACAGGCTTCCCATTCATGTGAAGCAGGGTTCTTCCTTAACCAAATTCAAGTGTAACTTGGACCAGTGGATGGAGAATTTGAAATTTACCCCCAGTCTGGCACATATTGCTCTAGGAGACAGAGGCAGCCAATAAACGCTTGACCACCCATGCCCAAGTTTACATATACCACTTATAATATCACTAGGATATCAAAACTTTTCAGATACCTTTGGAAAGCATGGCTAGGTTTAAAAAGGTCCCCTGGAGTCGTTAGCCTAGTTGTCACATATGAACTTATAAAACACCCCATGAAGTAACTTACAGCATTCATGAAATGTGCAATTATACAGTAATATTTTACATTTCTTAAAGACAGCATTTTTATCTGGACTATTGTGTTGAGATAATGGCCCAATCGAGATTTATTTTCATTTCTGTCAACATGCATCATGTGTTCTATCCTTTTGAAGGTCTCAACCACCACAGAGTTAGGAAGGAGTGGGATAAATATTATGTCTTCCTCTTTTTCAAACATCAGCTAAATCTGATATGATTCATTTTAATTACCATCCATTCTTAAAAGGCATGTGGCCTGTCATGATGTGGGCACACATCTGTCCAATAACCACTAAATGGGCCAACCCAACATACATGTTTCTTCTTGCACTACTGATAATCTGACTCTGCCATGACCAGAACCTAACCTTATATGAGACACTCTTGATAAGGATCTAGCCAACATTCACAGTTGTTTCTATGCTGGAGAGAAAAGCATTAACTTCAGTAAAGCAAAGGTTATTTTTGACACCAGGAAAACTGAAAAAAGACACACCCCTTCTTGAATAGTTTCCTCCCTGCAGCAAAGTTGAATCTGAAACTATACTATGCTATAAATACCCTTGGTTTTGGGTATATCCTGCTCCCTGTCACTTATTGTACTGAAAAGAACTCCCCCCAACCCCCCTCACACACACACACACACTCATGAAAACGTGCTAGAAAACCTCCCAATGAGAAATGAGAAATAAACTGATAAATTGTTTGCATTAGCTCCATATACAATACTAAGAAGGCTCATAAACATAACTCACCCAAAAGGGAATGCCACTGCTTGACCATATCTAGAGCTGGTTAGCTCTCTGATGCCAAACACGACATTATATCACTTATACACTAAACTACACCTTATTACACTTTAGTCATTGCTTACTCATTGCTTCCAGATTCTCCATTCAGACACTTACTATGTCCACTGTGGTAAAAAAAAAACGTGAAAAAGAAGGAAAGAAAAAATCTTACATTGCCGTGCTACACAGTGTTAATGTCTCTGCAGGTACTGTTTTATAAATGTATTCTATCCAAAAATGGCCAGTGGTGGCTGACATAATGGTGTGATTTTGTTTTTCATCCATGGTTTCTTCTTCCTGCAAAGCATTGTTGTGTACACAGACCAACATTTAGTTGAGCTTTCCTCCACTTAAGGCTGTTCTTTCCATACAGTTAGAATGGTGGTATTCTGAATTACAATGTACTACTCAGATATTTACAGTGACGGTGATAGTACAGTGCTTTTCATTGACCATTAAAGAGTTAGTGCTCTTTACCTTCTTCTTAACATATTGTAATGATCACATTCTTTCTTCAGCAGTAAACTGCCTATATTAAAATTCTTGTATAAGGTTAATAATATTTTAGGTGCAGGGGCTCCTTGCCACCCTGTCAACTTTCTAAGCTGATAAAATTATTTATCATCATACCTCACTAAAAGAATCACAGACCTAAAGCAGATGCCCAATGCTGACCATCTAAAAAATCTCCAGCTATACTCTGTCGCATATCATCTACTCAGAGGCTATCTCTGCTTACCATACAAAGCTATGTCAAACCCAGAGCTGTTGGGCATGCTACACTTAAAGAAATCCCAATCCCTCAGGGCCACACACTCCGGGGATCTAAATCTTGTCATCACAATGAACAAAACATGGTGGAGGGATAGGTTCCTGACCCAGAGACTCCCCAGACTCTGGAATAGACTGCCCATACATGTCAAGCAGAGCACCTCTTTGGCCCTCTTCAAAAGGAACTGAAGATGCAAAAACCAAATGGCTGCAGGTACACCGAGGTGCCCAAAACACACAACAACAGCAAAAGTAAATTAAGGCACCAAAGTTACACACTGGAAATCAGTCACTGTACTTTATTGCAGAAGACAAACAGTAAGCGCTTTCACAACTTAATGTTGCTTCATCAGACTGAAGTTGTGAAAGCGCTTACCGTTTGTCTTCTGCAGTAAAGTACAGTGACTGATTTCCAGTGTGTAACTTTGGTGCCTTAATTTACTTTTCCTCTTCAAAAGGAACCTTGACGATTGGATGTGAGATAGGAAATTCACCCCGGGGATCACATCAGTCATCCTGCTAGACAGGAGTCCAGGGAAGTAAATATTGTGGGAAGAAATAGCCAGGGAATTGTTATGGCTAGGCTTTTATAGGCCCTAGGGCCGATAGCATAGTGCCAACTTATGAACCTATGAACCTATTTCAGCCACATGGTAATAGTTTGATCTATTGGGTGTCTATAGATAAATGCTGCCTCCATAAAGCAAATGTTTGCATGCTGTTTGATGCACCAAAGATATTGTTTGTGGCTCTAATGGGAAAGAAGACATAATTGTTAATCATACCTCTCAACCTCTTAGTGCAAGAAATCTGGACAAAGCCTGAAAAAATGAAGGGACAGAAGTCTAATAATAGGGAGTGACTTTAAGTATTGCTCTTATAAACTTAGAAAGTTGCTAGAGTAACAGGGTTTGTTTTAAGATATACATTTTCTGAAGCATTTGAAGTTTGAAACTCAAATATATGTCATTATCTGGTAACTTCAGTCCTCACTTCATCCCAGTGATTTGCCAGAAAAACACAAATTTGATGAGGAACACACCAAAAATATGAGGCGATAATCTGGACAGTTAAGCAGTATATTGCTAATACTTTGTGTGAGGATTTTCTTAGGCTAAAAGTCTGAAATATGATGGGAAATAAGATACAAATGGCAGAGGAGAGAGAGAGAGAGAGAGAGAGAGAGAAATTATTGAAGAAAGTAATGCAAGACATCATGCACATGTGACATGGAGCTTGATTTCAAAAGACTTGCTCTTGGTATAAGTGACTTACTCTGGTGTAAACCTGCCTTATACATAGGCCTTACATGTGAATAAGTCACTTACACCAAGAACAAGTCTTTTGGAATCTGGGCAGGCCTATATCAGACTAAGTTACTTATACTGAGAAAAAGTCTTTTGGAATAAAGCCCTTAGTATACATAGAGGAATCTGAATGAACAGACATCTACATAAAAGGAGGAAAGGCAAAGCCATAGTTTAATCATCTGTGGTTATAAAGTGAGGAAAATACATTTTTAGATATGCCAGTTTTAAAATACAGTTTGAGATGATAAAAAGTTGTCCTTAGCCTCTAAAAGAATCTTTCACTTGATATCTAGCCTTAACAGTACCTTCCCACTTTCTTGTAGCCGTGAAGATCTTTTGTATGCAGAGGCTGAACTCTGGGGCATTATTCTTATAGCACCTTTAAGACATTGTCTACTGTATATCTGCCAGCATCCCCAAACAGTACCTTCTAAAGTGCAGTTACAAGCAGAGCTTTCAACTTTTCTTGGTTTTCGTAATGTCCCCAATTTTGCCTCATTGTATTTTTGTCCAGTTTCTATCAAATTTGTCATTTTTCTGGAATATCACTGAAGTTTACTGTCACAAAGTAATGCCAGCCATTATTATTTCATTCTCTTGTTTATATAAAAAAACACAAACAAACAAGTAATTGCTGTTAATTTTCTATGAGATTAAGCACTTCATTTTAAAATGGTCCCAGATTTGCATTAAGGCATATTTTTATGAGAGCTTTGTTTTATCACTACCCACTGTGTTTGCATATAAGCTGTAGTTATTTTAAACATTTGCTTTTCTGGTTCTTACACAGCACATTTATCCACTAAAGTGATTTTATTTTGATATATTGTTGGCCTGTCCTTGGATTCTTGAGATAACATGTTGATTTGATAGTTACATCTGCAAAAGAAAAGTCTTCTGATATTTCATACCTGGGAAATGTGGTTTGGTTTTATTCAAGACTATGGTCCTCTGCTTACTGGAATTAAACAAAAGGTAGTTATTGAAAAGTTCACATTGACTCTGGGTCAGGTTATGTCTGATTTTACAATTTATTAAGTTATGAATTGGTAATATTTCTCTTTCTGGGAATATATGGTAGTAATAGATTTATGGAATTGAATCTATACTGTATGTGTGTACCTCTGATTGTTTGTAGGGAACACATCTTTTCTACATTATTATATTATGATATACTCAGCTTGTGGCTGAAATTTGCATGCCTGTACGTGGTAAATGAAACAATAAAAAATGTGTATACTTTACCACATTTTCTGCTTGCAGATGTACTAAACAAGACCATACAAGTTCAGAATCAGCCACCCATTTTAATTACTGTTTTGAGGGATAAACTTAACTGTGGCTGTTTATGTCTGCTATTCAGTACGTGTTTATGTAGGTGTGAGCATGTGTGTGTATTTAGGTGGTAGTCCAACTGTTAAATTTCTGTGGTAATATTATGAAATGTTTTACAGCTTGCAAAAGTAAGCATTTCATAATAGGCTGCTTAAAGTCTCTTTTTGGGAATTAACACCTTATAGTGAATTTTCTGCCTCAGGATAGGTGTTCATAGCTGCTGTTCCTGTGTGTTTGTTGTAGGAGAGTGACATTTACCCAATATCCCAGCAAACCCTTTTGTCTTAACAGAATAGGTCCCTGTAATTCAACACTCCAGGTGGCAGGAGGAAATTAGCTTTCTTGGCACATTGTGTTTTTATGATAAAATTGATTAAAACTGAATAAATACTGATATATCTGGGTGTTTGTCTTTTTCGTTGGGAAAAAGTCCCTTGATTCAAATAAAATAAGCTTGTTTTATTTTAGTTAGATGCCATTTGGTAAAGAATTGTGCATAGTTGTCAGCTTTCATTTCAGCTCTGTTTGTCAGTTCTCTCACCACTATAAATTTAAACTATAGTTTTAATCATACTTCTAATTTTTCTTTTTGCATAGAATGCAGTGTCTTTAGAATATTTTTGGTGATAAGCATATTTTTAATCACTGCATTTGTATGTCACTTCCCAATACGTCTGTTGCTTTAATCACAGCTTGCAAACTTTGTCTTTGAAATATTTAACCATAAGAAACAATAAATTCTTGCCTCTCTCTCTCTCATATATATATATATATATATATATATATATATATATATATATATATATATATATATATATATATGTATGTATGTGTGTATATACACATATATATATATATATATATATATATGATTTCCTTATGAAATATCAAATGCTCAAAAGAATGAGCAAAAAAGAGTGATCATTTTAGAGAGAATCTAATATGATCAAAAACTGGACAAAGTAAAACTAATGTTTTTGCAGGGGGCAAAGCCCCTTGCACCCCCCCACACTAGCTACTAATTATATATAACAACTCAGAGGTCACACAACAATGGGGTAAGGACAAATTCCCTAACCCTGCTGCAACTTGATCTCATACAAAAAGCTACCTGCAGAACCACCATTAAAAAGGACATTCACTCATATAAGCATTGGCTTTTTTTCATCACTAAAATGCGTTTGATCTTGTACATTGTAGCTATATATATATATATATATATATATATATATATATATATATATATACATATGTGTGTGTGTGTGTGTGTGTGTGTGTGTGTGTGTGTGTGTGTATGTATATACACACACAAACACACACACACACACACACACACACACACACACACACACACACACACACACACACACACACACACACACACACACACACACACACACACACACACACACACACACACACTTTGTATGTTATATATCTTCTCCACTTTGTATAACATCCATAAGGAATTTTCTGATGTGCTTCTCATATCCACATGATGTACACAGTTGCAATATCTGCTAAAGAGGGAGCATGCATTCAGTCACATGCACTTATTTTTGGCAGGACAGTGAGTATCCACTGCTGCCTTTGGCATGCACAGCATACCTAGCCTTCATTAGAAGATGAGAGCCTTAAAGATGATTCCTCCCTGTCAGTGTGATGATACTTAATAAAGATTTGTTGACAAGAATGCTCATCCAGCATGGAATAAAACTCTGCTTAAACTCTTAACTAGATTGTTTTTCCTCCGGAAAGAGGACTTTATTTATATTAATTTTTGCTAAGTTCGCTGCGGCCATGATCTGACAATCTGAATAGCTATCCTTATTCTAATCTTTCAGTCTAAACTTTACTGACCTCTGTGGCTATGCATGCCCTACTGATAACTTATATAAAGATCACTAACTGCTGTGGCCATGCATGTCCTGCCTATAAGTTAGTATAAACATTACTGACCACTGTGGCCATGCATGTCCTGCCTATAACTTAGTATAAACATTACTGACCACTGTGGTCATGCATGTCACCTTCTTCATTGATTTATATCTTCACAGTTGATTCTCACTTTCTTAATGTAGTGGTAATAAACTGTAGCCCTGAAACTCTCCATCGTTTCTAAATCCTCAGTACAGAAGGTATCACTTCCTTAATGTAGTGGTAATAAACTGTAGCCCTGAAACTTTCCATCGTTTCTAAATCCTCAGTACAGAAGGTATCACTTCCTTAATGTAGTGGTAATAAACTGTAGCCCTGAAACTTTCCATTGTTTCTAAATCTTCAGTACAGAAGGTACAAGCATGACGTTTATTATCTGCCTACTTGACTTTAGTTGTTTTTTGTATAGTCTACGCATGGATGTCTATGTTATGGATATGTCTAACAAATCTATTATATGGTCCAATCTGAAGAAAATAGTTATCTGAAGGGTAGGACTAGGGCAGGCAATGTAACTCACCATTCAGCCTTTTGAACTTAGCATGTTTTGTACTGACAATGGGATACAATTTATTAAGAACCTTGGTTTTAAACTAAACATTGCTCCTGTTCTTTGGATGGTTATTGAAATAACTGAGGAACCATTGGTGAAACTGGTTTTGTTACATGCAAGTGGAAAATAAATATTTATGTTGTATGGAAATGATTATAGGAATTTTGTGTTTTCATTTAGAGCATTTATTACTCCTTCCCTTCCTTGTCCTTATGTGTATGCGTGTACAAATGTATGTGTGTGTGTGTGTGTGTGTGTGTGTGTGTGTGTGTGTGTGTATGTCTATGCCAAAGCTGTTAACATGAGTCTAAACCTATGGCATTGCCTTGTAGCCTTCACCAGAATAAACTCTCTCCTCCTATATACCTGCCATGATCTTACATTCTAACAACATACAGCTTTTACTTATAAGGCTTGTAACCACAATGCTTGCCATCATCCCCAGGCTGCCTAGCTATATGGGAAGAATTTTGATATCAATCACCCTACTTCCTCTTTGGGATTCTTGCAGAAATAATATGTCTGTCCTTATGTTCCTTACAATATCTAGACTTTTTACTCTTTTTTTCCTAAATGCTTTCATAATGCAAGTTAATAATTTGTACCTTACCACACATAAGAAGAGGTATGCTCAGATTTTATTACATCAGTGATCCTATAACCCTTTTTAAGAGCAACCTGAATAACTGGATGGGAAACAGAAAATACACCCCTGGGATTCCACCTGTGTTCATGCTGGACAGTGGCATAGGGTGCTGACTTGTTGGAACATGGGTTAAGTTCTTGGCTAGGCTTGTAAGGGACTCAGGGCCAATTCCCTAGTAACTTCCTAGGATCCAATGATCCTGTGATCAGCTATATACATGTCCATCCTGGCATTTTGACTCTGCGATACCCATGCAAACTATATATATAAAAGAATACCTCTCATCCTCTTAAGTGCAAGAAATCTGGGGAAAGATAAAACTAATTGGGATACAAAGGTCCGAAATCAGTGGCAAATTTTAAATATTACTCTTATAAGTTTAGAAAGTTGCAAGAATAATAGATTTTGCATTGGTATGCATTTTCTGAAGGATATGACATCTGAAACTCTAATGAGTGTCACTTCAGTCCTCAATGACTTGCCAGAAAACAACAAATTTTAAGAGGAGAAGACCAAAAATATGAGGTAAAAATCTGGGCTTTCTGTTAAAATCTGAGTCCTCCCTGCCTACCAAACTGAAAGAAAATGTAATGGGGAATCACATCATCATACTTCACTGTGAAACCTATGCTGTCTCACCATCTTTTGGTCTCAGGAGGAACTACCCTGCTTCATCGATCACTGTGCTTTTACCACCAGCAGGTAGGAAATAAATTGGACACTAGAATGCACTCAGTAACTTGCCCTACTTTCACTACTCAAGCAGATCTTTATATTCCAGTCCATGCTGTGCAATGTGTGCATCATATGCTGTCTGCATTCAATTAGAAGCATACTCTCACAGAAGAAGCTGGTTGCCAAGGAGCTACTCACATATTCATTCACCTTTATGCCTTGCGCTATTTGTTTTATCTTGATGAGGACAACAATTAACCAGCTATTATCTGCTTAGGTTATAGGGGCTACTTCTCTGAGCCTTTCTGTGTATACCATTCACCTGTACCAAGACAGCCTTGTGGCATCTTATCGGTTCACAGTGGACTTTATTTACAAAGTAATATATTCATTTTGGCAAGCCACTCTACATTTCTCCTCTCCTTCCTCTAGTTGCTGTATTGGCTATGAATACTTCAGAAATTTGCAACCCATACTACATATATATGTTTGTATGTATAAACCTTTTTCTAGAAAGCACTAGGCCCCAAAGTTCAGAGTCCCAACTAAATAACCACATCAAACATGGGGAGGTGATTTTCAAACAAGTAATTAATTTTTAGGAGTTTTACTCTGGCTAAGACTGTAACACTTGCTGTGGTTGTCTTCTCTGAACATTCTGCCTGTAAAGAACATCAACTAATCACTTTTTTGTTGCCCTGCTGCTGGCCTGCAGCATCCTCTTTGCACTTTAAAAATGTTCACAGGTAAGTACTAGGCTCACTATCCTTGTGGGCCATTTTTTAAACCTAGGCAATTTCCCCTTTCAAAATTAAGAATCAAACCCCATACCTTGTGTATATGAGGTTAACAACTCAACCATTATGCCAACCACTTGGATAAGTTGCTCCCGATTTACAAACTTCTTGTTACCAGCCTCATTTCCCTGACCACAGTGTTGTCCTTTCATCTTCCTTTTTTACACCTTTGACCACCACACATGTAAGCCCTTTAGCTGTATGGTTACTCTAGACAGACCCCCCCCCCCTCATGCATTAGTAACTGCCCTAGTGTAACAGGTCTCATCCTGTCAGCTTTGTGTCACACCACACATTGGTTATTTTCTTCTTTCAGGACCTGTTCTTTGTAGCAGTGTAAAGAACACAGTTCACCACTGCAGGGGAAGGCCAAGGACCTATTAACTGAATATATAAAAAAAATAAGCATTTTTGAATAAAACTACGGTTCTTCCTCACCCCACAACATAATAAGTACTATACTTGCTTTCTGTAGTTTCTTCACACATTTGAACATTGTCAGTAGTAAAGGAATGACTTGCAGTTAATAGGAAGTATCTGAACGGGGCACTGCCATACTTCTTTTGAACATTCAGGCATCAGACACTTCTAGTCCTTGTAGACAGTCTTAAAACTGCATCATGGCACCTTAATTAAACTTGAAATTCAGTTGCATAGCACATCTCAAGTTTAACTGATGTCAGTTTTTCACAAATCCTTTTGAATGGGTTTTGTTTAACTTAGACTGAAGCTGGCCATTTCACAGTTAGTTGAACATCTGGATCCAGAACACTTAATGGTTCTGTCACTTTGTCCAAAAAACCACTGGAAAATATAAATAGATTAAGTTTCATATTTTTATATGTTTTATATTTCATACCTTTTACATTTTATGTAATAAAAGTATGATATGGCTAAAGCCTTTTAAAAGAAATGAGGTTTGTGAGGGGTCAGATTCTGAAGAAGTTCTGGTGCAGGAATGAATTAGCTTAATCTTTCAATAAATTAACAGTGCTATAGAAGGCTGGAACATGTTTTTTGATATTGTGGATAACCAGGAGTGCACTTTGTTTTTCATTGGCTCCTTTTAATGGCTTTGGCAGCATTTCATTGGTTGTTAGTTTCAGTTAGGCCGTCCGCTGTCTTTTGGTGGTTTCAGCCTTTATCCAAGATATCCTATTGGTTAGAAGTTCAGCAGCTTCACAATTATTGAGTGAGGAAGTGTAGATGGCCCAAACTGGGCCATAAAAGAGAGGAGAGAGGATATCTCTTTACAAGTATATGATTATGCCTGCTGGAGGAGGTCTGCAATGCTTTCCAAAAACTGCTGCATGAAAAGTATGGGTGTCTGACCCTCATCACCTTCCAGCATACAAAATACAATCAAATTAAATTAGACTTCCCATCCACATAAAACAAAATTCATCCTTATCCATTTTCAAGTGCAACTTATATCTATGGATGAGAAACAGAAAATTTACCCCAGGGCTACCACTGTACTATTAATGAACAAAGGCAGCTCCTAAATGCTTTATCCCATACATGGGTCCCCTCAAATTATCTATGGTATGATCCCAGTTATTCTTATTAGGAGTAATATACAATTATTGACCATGGGATGGGTAAGGCCAGTCTGTAACCAAATGCAAAAGGTTATTTCAAACACAAAAAGGGAAAATGGCTAGGCTTATAATGGCCTGCAAGTGCAGCTGTCCTTATACTTACCTATGAACCTATTAGTCCACCTCAAATTCTTTTCCATGTCTACTAACTTGAGATCCATTTTAAGTAGCCACTGTATCACTTTGGCCATTTCCAAATCAGGGTTTTTAGCTCTTCTGTCAATGAAAAAGCCCTAACCAGTACAACTTGACAATTCTCTTTATTGCAGCCACAATAGTTACTTCTTCACTGCAGGTACCATGAAATTCTAGGAAAAAAATACAGTTTGTGTAGCTTTGTGGATTTATTGAGCAGGTGTGCTATTTTTCCTTTTTGGGATCCAGGCTTTTACAACCATTAGATAACTGCTCAAATCAGCTTTCTTGAGACCTTGTCATTTGCTTTCTCCAAGTCTAGGGAAGCCCATTTGGGCTTTTTCCTTACTCTACCTTCTACTCAACTGTCTGTATCAATGGAAACACTGGGTTTGTTATGCTGCATCCTGATCTGAATCCAAACTGCTCATCCGCCATCTTAATTTCTACTATGCATATTCATTTATTAGTTATTCTGTGCAGCACTTTCATGCAGTGTGGCAGGATTTTGATACTGCTGTACTGCTCACAGTTCTGAATGTCCCCTTTGTTTTGTACACTGGTACCAGAATGCTTAATGTTCATCATATTTATCACTGCTGCAGTAGTCTTAGCTATGTGGGTTATATCCTGCCAAGGATAAAACAGCCAGCCAAATTCAAAAGCTTCAAGGCATCTTCCTTGTACCCAAACTGTCAGGCAGCTTGAGCTGAACTGACTAAAAGAAATATTTGGGTGCTAAGCCCTCCAAAGCTTTACTGCTACTGAAGAGAATGCTTCTCTGAGGCTCTTGAGGATTAACAGTCAGCTTGATGCTGCTCCTTTGCTTGCCAGATTAAGTTCCTTTTGGAGAAAAAGCTTCCATTTTCTAAATATTGTTTGTGTTTTATCATTTTCCTCTTTATGAAAGTTATTTTAAAGCTAGGAGTTTCGTGTTTTAATGGACTGTCATAAGACTGTAACATACTTTTAAATGGGATAGTTTATTTTCCTGTCAGTTTGAAAGCTGCGTAAAATAACAGAAAACCATTTTTTCCTCTGGAGAAATTGTGTTGATTTTTACTTTTTTGGGCTGGCAACATGTTTTTTAAAGTCCTGCTTGTCTTCCCTGGGAAAGATACACATTTTTGACCACGGAACAAACTACCTTTCCCATGGTAGGTCCTTCTTCCAGCCACAAAAAGAAGAAGTTAAGCAAACAGCCTTTGCCACCACAACAGGCTAGGAATTTGCCTCACCCAAAGGTAGGTGACTCTTCTGTGGCCATTTGTTACCTCAGACCACTCTTCTTTTACCCTGGATCCCTCTGATGTAGCACCTATAGCTACTATGGACCAGGAAGAGCCACATCCTCTGCCGCTGTTGGGGTTTGCACAGTGGGTAAGGGAGAGACACTCTTGTCAGACCTGGGGGGTGGACAGGGAAGACTTCTCTGCTGTGTCACAATGTACCTATCCTGGGGGAAGCTGCTGTTGCCATTAGTAACATGGATGGCCCTATTTTGTCCTGACAAAAAGAAACAGAAAACTAAGCATGTGTCTACTCCCACTTACATTTCTTTAGACAGGAGTAGTGTTCTGGGTCTGGTTCAGGGTTTAATTCAGACTTGATCTTTCTTGTAAAGTATTTTCTGGTAAAAGAAAGAGGGATACCTCTTTTTCTGAAGAGATTCAAGATTCTGAATCCAAAGAGGCAGATGAAAAGGATGGGTACATGGTTTTCTCTCTGATTTCTGATTCAGACTCAGAGGAGCGCTCAGTTTATGAAACACTCTGTGGGGGTTTCTCTTTCTTTGAGACTTTTGCTAGAATGTGCCAGTGTTTTCAATGGGAGAACACTGAGGTTTCTCAGTCCCTCCAAAAATACTGAGTTATTACAGAAGTAACTTCCAGAACCTACACCAATTCCTCCAGTTCTGTCTACTTTAGAGGATGTGTGTGTTACTGCATGCAGTTTTTCTGATAGTCAGCTAGGTGCCCCTAAAAGACAGATATGATGTATAAAGTCTCACAGCCTTTTATGTTTTTATACATTATTCCCAAATCTGCCCCAGCAGCTGTAGCTTTAGTTGATCCCACTACTGCTACATTTGTATACTTCTGGGAGTTTGATTTTCAGAAGTTTGAATTGTCAGGATCATGTGTTAAAGTTTGTTCTGATTAATTGTGAAAGTATGAGGAATATTTTATCAGCAGTTTCTTCTGTGAGGAAAACTCTGCTTTAAATAATTTAGTTTCTTCTAATGCAGGTCACTACTCATTGTTTACAGACTGTGCTTATAACGTTGTTGATACTTCTTACCTGGCTATAACCACTGGTACTGTTTTGAGGAGGTTTGCATGGCTGCTTTCTCAGAACCTTTCAGATGATATTAAAATGAAATTTTATGTTCCCCTTTGGTTAGAGATTTTGCGTTTGGCTCTTCTGCTGCACAGGTGTTCAAAAAATCTGATGAAAGGGATTTTTTGGCCCTCCTTTTCCAGATTTTCTAAGGGATTCTGTAACTCTTCATCCAAGTTTGTCAAAAAGTAGAATAAACAGTCTCAACAAAATATAGATAAACAGATATTTAAAAAGAAATGGCAACGGGGTTCCAAAAAGAAGCCTCAAACCTCCCAAAATGAAGGACAGTCCAAGAAATCTGAATGACTATTCAAGAGACTTTATGACCCTTTCCACTCCTGCCTCCTTTTTCCTAGAAAGTCTAAATCTCCATTTTTTTCTCTTTGGCTACAGATAGTTTCAGACAAACAGGTTCATTCATTAAGGTTACAAATGGCAGTGGGAGGAAATTCCTCATTTCCAGGGAGGCCATTCCTCATCCTCCAGATCATACTCTTGTTTCCTCTGGTTCTGCATCACACACCTAAGGAGTAATAGAACCAGTTCCTCCTTCCTAAGTGGGAAAGGTTTTTATTCAAGGATGTTCTTGGTGCCAAAGAAAGAAAATGGATGGTGACCAGTTCTGCATCTTTTTTCCTAAGTCTGTATGTGCTAGTGCCCACATTCTGAATGATGCCATTTCACAGTCTGTTAGCTCTTTTCCCTCTTTCAAGTTACCTGGAAACACTAGACTTAATAGATGCTTATCATCACATCCCTATTCATCCAGACTTCAGTAATTTCATAAGGATTTGTTTGTCTGTATCAAATTATCAGTTTTCTACCTTCCCTTTTGGACTATCCAATGCACACTGTGAGGGAATACCTCAGGAATCTATGTCTCATGGCTTCTACGATTCTTATGATACTCCTGACAAGACTCCACATGAGAAAGATACAGTGGTATCTGAAGTCTCTTTGGTCCCAGCACCAACATCCATTGTTTTTTCTAATCCCAGTGCTGGAGTTTATTCTGAGAAAAATCATTTGGTGGAAACAACAGATATTCTTAAATCCAGGTTTCCCCTTCTCTCTACCTGTTCCAAAGCAGTCAGTCAGCACAGGCACCTTGGACTTTGCTTGGGGAGCAGTTTCAGGATGGCTAAAAGTGCAGGGTGTGTGGGACACCAAGGACAGATGCAAGTACATACATGTCAAAGAGATGCTTGTCATGATCAAGGCATTCAGCTCTCTGAATCATCCTTGGTCCGCGGGACCTCTTCAAGTTGTTACAGACAATATCACAGTCATATGGTACACCAACAAGTTGGGGGAACCAGGTCATACCCCCTTTGCAGACTACCCATGTTAGCTTGGGATATAGCTTTATAGCACAGTCTCACTCTACAGGCATCCTACATTCCGTCAGAGCAGAAGTGTGTGTGACAGACAAGCTGAGCAGGACCAGGGCAGAACCCCAATAATAGAAAGTAGATCATGGTGCCTTCCAATATTTGATATATCTGTGGGGAGTTCCCCAAGTAGACCTCTTTGCCTCCTCTCTGAACAATTAACTAGCAAGATTCTGTTCCAGGATTCCATGCAAGAAGGCCTTGAAAACAGATGCCTTTTCTTTTTCTTTTTCTTTCCTGAACCTAAAAAAGAGGGAGAAAGAATACTCCATACTTTGAATGTTTTCCACAGACATCTCAGGTACTATCTTGACAGAACTAAATCTTTTAGATCTTTGGATCAATTTTTTTTTATTTTTGTTAAGGTAAGAAGGGGCAACCTGTGTCAAAACAGGCTATTTCTTTCTCCTTCATTTCCTTTTCACAACTGGGAAAACAGAGTTCAGAAATTTGCTCAAAGTTTCCAAGAAGTTGTCAAACGTTGTGTTTGGATCTGTGGAGTTATAAATAGTGGCTTAATCAATGGTTTGAAAGTTCTATATAGTAATATCTGATTAGTTTCTGAGAATGGTCATTAGGAAATAGTAAAAGGTGGTTTCTTTACTGCTGTAAAGAATGAAATAGAAAGAATTGGACAGTGATTGCTTAAAGTAGTAGGTGGTATAGTGACATCTTTGGATTTCACTTTTAAGTTGGTTGTAGTAAGGACAAGAAAACAGTTATTGCCTATTGATTGGTTGGGTCTTGTAGGACCGTTGATTAATTGTTCAGAAGTGTGAAACAGAAGCATTTTATTAAGAGGGTGGTTGGGAGTACTACTGGTATTAATATTAAAGTTATCTGTTAATGTTATGTGTTACCCCCTTATTCAACGTCTAAGACTAATACATTTTGTTATACTCACCATAACAAAGCTGTTCCAGACAGGGTCAAGGCCCACTCTACCAAGGCCTTGGCTTCATCTATGGCTTTTTTGGACAGAGTTGGAGTCTAGAAGTATTCTAGAAGCTGCTGCTTGGTCCTCTGTACATACTTTTACAAAGCATTATAAGTTTGATTCTTTTTCTAGGTCCAGATCAGGCTTTGCTAGGACCATTCTCCAGTGGCTCCTGGACCCTTCCACTTGCACCTCCCAAATGTAGTTTTCTAGGGTAATCTGCCCAATATAGCTAAGGCTACTGCAGCAGTGATCAGTATGATGTAGATGAACATAGTTCAGTTTTGTAAGTAAGCCTACCATAGCAGTAGATGTTTGAGTGATGGCTGTTGCAGTTGCCAGGCTCTCTCTCCATCCCTCTTATTTTTTGGTGTGTTTTTTATGCCAAGGTGTGGATGTTTATTTTTTGTTGTTCCTAGCATTGTCCTTTCAGGGCTCAGCTTCCCTGTCTCTGTTGGCAGGAAATCTCTGAAGGACTTGATACCCAAACTTATCTTTTAGTCAACTGAGCTAGGGCTGCCTGACAGTTTGGGCGGGGGGAAGGAGCCTTGAAGCTTTGGAAAATGGCCGGCTGTTATATCCTTGGCAGGATATAACTCATATAGCTAAGGCTACTGCAACAATGATCATTCAAATATCTACTGTTATGGTAAGTTTACTTACACAACTGTACTTTCTCTAGTCATCTGGGATCCTCCTTTCTCTCTATACTGCTGTGAGAACCTTCTGGAGCCACTTCTCCCCTAACTTTCCCAACATCTTGATTACATCTGCTGTGACCTTTTCTGAGCTTATTGCTTTCTCTAACTCCATTTTCCTTAGTGCTTTTCTAATTTCTTTTAGGATGAGCTCCTCTTCTTCTTTGATTGTAAGCTGTGTCTGAGGTAGTATGGCTTCTGTGGAGTTTTCTGCCTTCGGAAGCTGCCGGAAGCTGCTGGAAGTACTCCTTCTACCTGCCTTTGATGTCCTGTGGACTAGTGAGTAAGTTGCTGCTGGCATCCCTTATGGAAGGTGTCTTATGACTATCTTCTTTATCTTTTTGTCTTTGCCTTGCAATCTGAGAGTTTCTTTGTGCCATCTGCTGAGTATCTATTTTCCAGAAGCTGGTAGAGTGCCTCTGATGCCTTGTTCTTTGCTATTGTGACTGCTGTCTTAGCCTCTTTGTTGACCAACGAGTATTCTTTCTTAGCCTGGTTTATCTTTTCTCTCCCACATTTTCATGCACTTCTTCTTTCTTTTGATAACTTCCTGTACTGCATTCTACCACCAACTTTCCTTATGTATCCTATCTCCATATCTGGATTGGCTGCATATCTGTTCTGTGGTCCTCAAGTATCTTGTTTTGAGGTGCTTCCATTCTTTTTCAACTCCACGTATTTCCTCTTCTTCCTTAGGTGCTGGAGCCCTTAGTATTTCTTTGAATTCTTATGCTTTTTCTCCAGTCAACATCCATGTTTTCAGCATAGTCTCCATTGACCTTGGGGCCTCTCCGACCACTGCTTGTAGCTGATTGTGGCAACCAGTGGTTTATGCTGTGGGACAACTGTTTCACTGTAGATGACTTTGTAATCTCTGATTCTACCCCAGTACCTTTTATTAATAGGAGTAAATCTACATGAGTTGCATGTTGCTCACTCTTGTATGTGATCTTGTGACTGTCTTGCTGAATCGTGTTGGCCGCCATCAAACCATTTGTCAGACCAGAAGTCTAGAATGGCCTCTCCTTCTATATTCCTGTTGCCTCACCTCTGTCGATCCAGGCAGTCCTCATAACCTGTTCTGTCTGTCTTGATATGTGCATTTAGGTTACCCATTATCAACACCAACTCATGTTGCCCTACTTACTCTAGTAGCTCCTGCAATAGCTACCCAAATGCACTCTTTTCCTTTTCATCACAACCCTGCTGTGTATCATAGTCCGTAATTATGAATACTGCCCTGTCAGATTCTGATTGCCATGAGTCTGTCACTAATTTCAATGACACACCACCCTGTCTTCTGAAGCCTCTCCTCACTACAGTTCCCACATCATTTCTAGTCTGTCCTTCCCAAGTAGTAGGCTCTGGATCCCAAGCCATGTGGCTTTACTGCACTGGCCTTCCTTCTTGTCTCCTGGATACAGAGGATATCCAGCCTCCTCCTTACCATCATGCCATCGGCTTTCAAGCTGCATCCTGTCAGTGAACCCAAAATGAATGTAGCAATCCTTATTATTTGGCAGGTTGACTGGTTTTATGCCCAGGTTTCACTCAACAGAAGTATCCCAGGTAACCCATACTAGGCAACTGTACACTAGCTGGTGAGTAGTTCATTGTCCTAGGGCTGCTGGGCTTTATGATGGGAGCACATACACCCCCCTAATGTTATCATGGGGTTCTCTGGGATAAGTCAATTTAGGCCAGGTCCTCAGCCCACTTATTACCTAGAGCCAATTTTTATACCATCAAGTGGCTAACCCTGATATGGAGTGCAGTCTGTAGGCCATGTTCTTCTGTCTAGAGGATACTGCACATCTCAGTTGATGCCCAAAGTGGTTGGTCTATAGAACTCTTCCCCCGGTAAGCATATCTAGAGTCTGTGCTGCTGTCCACAACTCCATTATTGGGTGGATTTGAGGTGGAAACACCTAGCATGATTTTGGGAGGTGAGAGGAACCTCACAGAGACACAGGGAGAACATGGAAATGCCGCACAGGCAGTGGCCAGGGATCAGGATTAAACATTGTACCTTGTGCATTGGAGGCAAAGGCCTTAACCATTATGATAAACTGTGTCTGTTTTATAATAATAATTACAGTAATTTACATTTGTAAATGTTAGTGATATTATTTACAGTATGTACAATTAAGGTAGGCATTCAGCCAGTGGTCATTTGTTAAAAGTAAGTCATTACAAGAAATAATTGACTACAATGTCAGCTGCATGGACTAGCCATTGTCATGTAAGCAAAAGCATTTTGTGTCCTTAAACAGTTGTTGTTTTAGCTTGTTTCTAAATAATTGAAGTGTTTCTTGCTGTCTCATTTCTGCAGATAGCTGATTCTAAACAGCTGAGCTTAACCTAGAGAAAGTTCTTTCTCCTGTGGAGGTTTCAAATCGAGGTCTAAATGAGGGTAATGCTATCTTCTTGGCTGTCTCTCACAGTATGTAATTAGGTTACTTAATTTTTAAGTTTGTTTTTGGGGGAACAGTGTCCCATTTATAGCAGCTAAATTTGACAGCTAAGTAGAAATAAGTATTTTTTATTTACAAGTAGACAGTTACAATGCTGTAGAAGTTGGACGTGATGAGTCTGAGGATATGCAAGAAAAGCAAATTTGCAGATTTTGTTTATACTAGTTTGTGTCATACATGTGTGTTGAGCTGCAATGTAAGGTTACAAGAGGGAGCTCATATTCCATTTCAGGGATAAGCACATTTTTTAAGTCATAATAAGCAGAAGGGGGTGAGGAGGTGTGAGATTCTATGGCATAGTTTTAGTTGGTGGACCGTTTTGCAAATAGCATTGTCTGTATGCTTAGTCAATGAAAGAATAGGGGCTAAATATACTCTAGGTACTTCTGTACTGTTACTAATAGTACTGGGTTGCTGCGTTCTTCAGTAATAATTAGATTTGGGGATTTATGGAGTTTTTGCAGGATGCCAAATATCATAATGTTAAACTTGAGGATTGATTAGGTGCATATTCCTATCTGTCCAGCAGCATACATCTGTAAACTAGATTGTAGTTTCTGTTGAAGGGTCAAAGTGATAGATTTTAAAAAACATGCTCTTGATGTGAGTGACTTAGTCCGGTGTAAGGCCTATCTGTAAAGTAAGCTTACACCAGAGTAATTCACTTACATTGAGAGCAAGTCTTTTGGAAACAGGCCTCAGGAGATCTTATATGATTTAAGTAGTAAGGTATCACCTGCATAAATGACCAAGATAAGGTGGGGCAGGTCAGTGGATATATATCATTCATAAACCGGGAAATACCAATGTTTCTAGGTTGAATCCTGGATGGAATCCTGCATTAATAACACCTTCAGTTGAAAGGCAGGCTCCTAGATGTACTTAAAATATTCTGTTTGTGAGGTAAGTTTGAAAGCATCTTATTGTATTTGGGCCATAATTGAATTTGTTAAGCTTGTAGAGGGGCAGGGTATGTTTTACTAAGATATACTTTTTCAAATGTTGTTGTCATATCAATGAACAGACTCCATGTTAGTTTTCAGTCATTCATATTGTTATAAATGTTGTCTGAGCTTGTATATAATGCTGTCATAGGACTGAAAGAATTACTGAAACTATGTTGTTTATTACCAAGAAGTCCATATTTATGTGACCCCAGAGGTGTTTGCATGTAAGCTTTTCAAATAATTTTGTTTTAGAGCACAGGTTTGCTATAGGTCTGTAATGTTTGTATTCCTTAGTGTTTGCTTGTTTTTGTGGAAGAGAATGATATGTGAGTGCTTAAAGGCTGAGGGAAAAATAGAAGTGGTTAAAGAGAGATTAAATATATGAGTGAGAGGTGTTGCTGTGAAGGAATCTGACATTTTCCTGATGGTGGGGTATAGTTTTAGTAGATTAGAGCACTTTTTTCATTTTTATTAAGAAGAGCTGTTTTGCCTTTAACAGTGAGTTGCACAAATGCACGTTGGCATAACCACCAAGTCAAAGATGTAGTGATATTCAATTATGCTTTTGGTTTGCTGTATTTCATGCAAGGCTTACCTTTTTGATGGTAGCTGACACATTCTTGTTAAGTATTGTTATCTTGTCACCTTGTTTGGGACACTGCCTGAGGTCTTAGTGTTAATGTATTGGGAAGGACAATGGCTGTTCTTTAATCAGGTTTCTGTTATTCATGGAATGTGTGGATTTACAAAGCCAGGCTTCAAGGGCTGACCATTTGTTGTGCATGCTGTTTATGTTGAGGCAGGCAGGTTTTTAGGAATTTTTGTCATTGCCGTGGGGGTTAGTAGTATTTCCCTGGGCATTTTGTTGGTTGGGAGATTGCTGGCTTGTTGCAGTCTAGGAATGTTGTGCATTGGAGTGTTGGGCCTTGATACAGTTGAGTGGCACCTGCTTGTGGCAGTTTAATGAAGAAATAATAGCTTAGTGAGGGTCTTTGTTATTGAACTGGTTGTTAGATAATTTTGTAAGAGGTATTTTAAAAGTATTACCATTGATTAATTTAAGTTATGTGGGGGGTAAAGCTAAGGAGCAGTGGTGAAGATGAAATGTGGAATTTGGTTGGGGTTTTAGGTAAAGGTAGGTTGTGATGGGAAAGTGGTGGTTAGTTTTAAGCAGATTACAGAGAGAGGACTAGATTGTGAGTAGAGAGGAAGGTCTATGAGAGGTGCATCATTTAGAATAGAGTTGGAATAATCATGAAAAAAAAAAACAAAATGTTAACAAGTAGGAATATCCCATGTTAGGTTGTATTAAGATACTTCTAATAATGCTGTAATGTGAACTGCAAGAGAGGAGTAACACTGATACTTGGAGAGTCAGAGGTACTAAGGAGCAGAATTTCAATAAAGCCACTGATAATGATAGTCAGGTGTGTGTAATGGCAAGTAGAACAGGTGTTAAGTTTCTGACTTTAGGAAGGGTGACAAGTAGTAGGTGAATGCTTATTACTGAGATAAGTGAGTGAGGGGTACTTTGTGATAGGTTAGACTATGGGATGGGAGGTAAAAGCCAGTATAAAGGAAGTGATGTCAGGGTGAGTGGGAATGTAAGTAGGATAGGAAAGTGAAGGGAAGCCAAGTGTAGCAAGGCAAAGTGGAGCGGGATTAAACCACATCCTGTGTAGGAACAGTCAGCCAGGATCAGCAAAAGGTAAATAAAGTTTTAATAAACTAGGAAACAGTAATAGCAGTGGCAGTGTTAAAAGCTAACAAGAAAATGAAGGTGAGCATTGACAAGTAAGATGGGGAGATATTATCATCAAGAAATAGAACAGGACAGTGCAAAAATATCAGTAAGAGGATGTTGAAGGAGACAGAACAGGCCAGCATAGAATGAAATGTGAGAAAGAAGATGGGTAGTCAGGAGTAAAACACAAGCAGTGACAGGGGAAAGAGAACAGCCAAAAGAACTGATGGTAAGCCACTATGCCTTACAGAGGAAAAGCTGGTAGGAGGGTGACACAGGTACAATTTTAGAGTGACAAATGGGCTCCAGTTGGAAGGGTACAAGGCATGGAAAACTATTCCTTAGAGTCTCTATTGTCATACAGTAAGGCAGAAGGAGGACGCCACACTCACTCTAACAAGTACATACCAAAAATCAGTGACATTTCCTTGCACTAGTCCAGAAAATACCAATTTAAACAGGCACAATTACCTAACTTTACCTAAAATTATTAGATTAAATAACTTAAATTACTTAAATTCCTTACCTAAAGTATTTCTTTGGGACATCTCCTACTCTATTAAAAATCCCTCAACAGCCAAATTAACTGGCTGCGTCTCATCCCTGCTTCAGAGCCCTGCTTAATTTCACCAGTAATTTCACCTAAACCGCAGTGGTGCAGTGGTAGCATTGTCGCCTCACAGCAAGAGGTTCTCCCGTTCGATTCTCGGCCGGAGCGCCTTCTGTGTGGAGTCTGCATGTCCTCCCTGCAGTTGGGTGGTATTTGAAAGACATGCATTAATGGGTATGCCTTCGTTGAAGGTTGGGCGTCGGGCTGGCAACTCAGCACCATAAACAAATCTACTGCCAATCATTAGCAGACCGGAGTTCCGCTGTGGCGACCCCTAACCGGGAAAAGCCGAAAGAAGAATAACAACAACTGAGGAAGGGGAAGGGGGTCAAGCCTAAAGTCACTGTCCTTTGTAAAGTATATGAGGTACAGTTTAATTTGAAAGATGAGAAAAGTGCACACATCTCTAAACCATAGGCACTATACACTCTAAGCTTAGCTGAAGTACTGATATGTTTCTGGACCATTTACGGGTTGTTAGCACACTAAAGGGGGGGACAATATTCACTTTTATTTCCAACATCAACAATCAAATAAATACACCAGAGTGCAACTGCTGGGTGAATCATCTTCAGAAAAAAACAATAAATTGTAGGAGATCATGCTGAAGCAAACTTTCATTAAAATTCTGAGCATGTTCACATCCAGTGCTCGCTTATGTTAAGGCAGTACTGTTAAATAGCAGTAGCTCCCAAGCACAGTCAGCAAACTTAAAGTGCTGGCTTCTGCTTTTCCTACTGCATGAGATCCTCTATCAACTAATAACCTTTTCACTGGAGCTCTGAGAATCAGAGCTTAACAGTAATGTTGTTACACAAGCAATGGCAAACAAAAAGAGAAAAAAAGCAACAAAGAAAGCCCCACACTCTTACAAATACATTTGAATACACATATTTAGCTAAATAAAAATGCGTAACACAATCTGAATCAGTTAAGCACACTACAATCCTCAATGGACATCAAAATAGTTGTCACAACTATTATCAATAGCTTATCCTTTCAGCATATATAATGATATGTGAGACATAACACGATTAAAGCAGCAAGAAGTAAAGAAAATCTCAACGGTTACACTTTCATAAAGAGATGCAGTGCTATAATGCTACTATTCCAGAATTAAACTGCATTTAACCTTAAATGCACAACAGATGAGAACAGATGCTGTGTACCTTAAGCGCCTTACAGTAATATGAAGGGATAGTGTGCTTCTGAGTGTTAAATCAAAGCGTGATTTCAAAAAGCAAGAAGTAGTGTGTCCCAGTAGGCACACAGGAAAAACGAAACATTCCTTCACTAAGAACAACTCTGGTATTCCAACCTGGATAGAAATCCTTCCTTAACCAGCAGTGAGACTTAAGCGACCAGACTGCATCCTGTGTTGAAATAGTCAGCCAGCATCAGCAAAAGATAAAAAAAAATGTTTTAATAGACTAGGGAACAGCAATAGCAGTAATGGCGTTAAAAGCTAACAGGAAAAAGATGGAGAGTATTAAGAAAGGTGTGATAGTATCAGGAAGAGACAGAACAGGGCAGTGCAGAAAATATCAGTATGAAGGTGCTGAAGGAAATAGAAAAGGACCGGCGCAAATGAAAAAATCTACTAAGAGTCAGGAGCGAAGTGAAACATAAGTAGAAGACAGCGGACAGAAAGCAAACAAAAGAACTAATGATAAGTTACTATGCCTCACAACTGAGAGACAGGCAGGAAAGTAACGAATGAGCCACAGTAGGAAGGGTACAAGGCATGAAAAACTATTCCTATGACTCTTTGTATTCATATGATAAAGTGGAAAGAGGCTGCTGCATTCACTCTGAAAGCAGTAGATACAAAAACAGGCAAAACAGTGAAATTTCTCTACAGGAAGCGCCAACTTAAATAGACAAAATATAGTTGCTTAAAGCATGGCTTTGGGACCTGTCCCATTCTATTAAATGCTCTTTGCAGTTAAATTAACTAGGTGTCCCTTTCCTGCTTCAGTGCCATGCCTAATTTTATCAGTAACTTCACGCTACATGGGGGAGTGGGCCTTGAGCCTAATGTCTCCATCTTTAAGAGACTGGGTATTCCTATTTGTGCTTTAAAACAGTGTTTGGCCTTTTTCATTTTAAGTAGATTCAACTCAAATGTGTCACCAAGTCATAAGCAATAAAATGTGTTGGTTCTTTTGTTTTTGTTGATATTTTTGGACAGCAGAAGATGGCCATAACCCTATCTAGTTCAGTAGTGTAATTGCATTTAATATTCTGTCCCCCTTTGATTTCTGTTGTCTCTTTTTCCACCTCTTCATGCTGTTTGGATTTCTTCACCACAAACAATTCTGGTAATCCTTTCCATGGATTCACAACCCTCTCAGTGAAGAAGTTATTTTGCATAAACATGGAATGCTTAGTGCCCACATTTTGATGCCTCTGTCCTCCCCACTTGTACTTCTTTTTCAAGATTAATTTTTCATAATATGAAGGTTTAGTGTTGCACACTCATATCATGCACCCATACATTTTCTAGCGATGCTCCTCTAGTCTCTCATCACAAGGCTTTCCTTCTATCCCATGTACCCTTCTGGTGATTTTTCACTGGTTTCTTTCCAGCAATCTGATGTTCCTCTGCTTGCCTGGCCTATAGATAAAACTACACACAATACTGAAAGTATAGCCAGACCAAAGTCCTATACAGCAGAAGCAATATATCTTTACTTCTGAAGTGAATTTCTTTGAGGACTCCCCCCAACATTCTGTTTGTTGCTGCTATTTTCTTCTTATGCTCTTGAAGGTCCAATCCAGCTTCCAGCAATACTCCTGGATTCTTGTCATTATCTGCTGCCATCAGTTCCATTCCACCTGATATTGTACCCCAGGATTACTGTGGCCCAGGTGCAGTACTTTGCTGTAAACTCCAGCTGACACCCAGAGCTGCTGTGGCCCTACCTGCTATACGTTACATTTGTATGCCCTAAACCTCAACTGATACTGTTTTGCCCACCTGCCTGGTCATTACAAATCCTCCCTTAGATATTTTCAGATGCTCCACATCTGCACTTTGCATATAAACAAAGAAACTGTTCTTGTTCTCTTTTCCTGCAGTCATGTGTGATGCAAGCATACTGAAGTGTACTAGAACTCAGACAGACCCTCTTTTACTCCATGTCAGTGAGACTTAAGCTACCAGACTGCATCCTGTGTTGAAATAGTCAGCCAGCATCAGAAAAAGATAAAAAAAAAATGTTTTAATAGACTAGGGAACAGCAATAGCAGTGACAGTGTCAAAATCAGAAACACTGATACAGATTTGCATGTGATGGTCATTGGCTACAGTATAATGATCTGCACCTCTGACCACTGAATAATATACAAGGATGTTGAACTTAACAGTGTACAGCAAGTGCACACTGCTGCCTCAGATCATGACCAACATCTGCCACATCTGAATAAACTGTACAATAATCAGCCGTAAACCAGAGTTATAGCCTCAGGCTTTTTTGAAATTCTCCAACTTTGTCATAAATCTGTAAAGCTAGATTGTAGTTTCTGCTGAAGGGTCAGGGTGTTCTTACATGATTCAAGTAGTAAAATATAATCTGCATAAAGGATCACGTTAAGGTAGAGCAGGTCAGATGACATATCATTGATAAATACAAACACAATGTTTCCCAGGAAGGGCTAATAATATCTTTCTAGTACAAGTACCGTTTACCCCTTTCCTGTCTTTATTGTAGCATGGCTACCAGGAGGCAGATCAATCTAGCATACCAAGGACACAGTTAATGTCCACATTTAAAGTAAGCCCATCATAATACAATTATTTTGTTACTATGGCTAAAGCAGTCACTCTTCCAAAGTTGGAAGCCTTTGCTAAGTCATAAATTCTGTATATATACATTTACTGTTGAAATAATACCACCTACAAAATTTTAAAATTGAATAATACAATTCTGTACGAGAAATAAATAAAATTAAGCACTTTGAAAGTTGAGAATACTCTTGAAAAAATAAAACACAAAATAAAGCGGATTAAACAGACAGATGGCAATTGGAAAAATAGTAGATATCAACTGTCTGGTCCAGCTACTGCGAACTGGTTGATGGTTTACTGAAACTAAAATACCTCTGACTTTTAAGAACAGTAAGAACATCTAGCAGTTGTAGAAGATTCACATGTGACTATTTCTAGAAAACAGATATCTGTCCAAAAAAAAAAAATCACGTTACAGAATGCAAAGACTATCGGCTGCTTAACAGTTGCAATCTGGACTTTGAGTCCTAGGTTTTATATTTCATTTTTGGTTTAAGTTTAAAATGCAGGTTTCCTGTTTGCATAATCACAAGTATATGTAGGTGTTGCATTACATTTATGGCAATAGCCTTTAAAAGAAAGTGGAAGGCTTGAGAAACACATACATATACACAAGCATGTTTACATGCCTACATACACGTATGGAAACACACATCTTTGTGAAAACAGCTCTGCGTTGTGTATTTGAAATCAGTTCTAATACCCTAATACATTTTTAAAAAATTAGATTTCCATTCAGTTTTATATATTTTACACAAGGCAAGATTTAATGGAAAATATTTGCAGCCTTTGTAGAATCCAAAAGGAGGAGGCAGAAGTGAAACCAAGATTCTTTTATTCCACAACAATGAGCGCTTTCATCAGAATTATATGGACTTCATCAAAAAAACTGCCACTGAGCACACAACTCTTTAAATTCAAGTAACAAGTCACATGTCAAGTTAACAAAGAAGCTGGCATGTGCCCTCTCTGCAATTTAAAGAGCCCTTTACATTTTTTTTAAATGTTTTAATTTCTCTAACATACTGTCCCTTCACAGTACAATCCGCGGTGGTGCAGCGGAAGCATTGTTGCCTCACAGCAAGATGTTCTCCCATTCAATTCTCGGCTGGAGTGCGGGGAGTGCCTTCTGTGTGGAGTCTGCATGTCCTCCCCGTGGTTGGGTGGGCATTCAAAAGACATGCATAAATGGGCGTGCCTTCGTTGAAGGTTGGACGTTGAACTGGCATCTTGGCGTTCGTGAAAATCTACTGCCAATCATTAGCGGACCGGAGTTCCGCTGTGGCGACCCAACTGTCCCTTCACAAGGGATTTCTTTTGGTGTATAGGGTAACAACTCTTATAATGAAGAAGGGAATTCCAGGATGAAAACAATGCACTTAGTAAACACGTAAAAGCACACCCTAGACATTATTTTAAATATTACATTATTGATCATGTGGACCTAGGTTCCAAAGGGGGTCCAAGTGATGATTATTTAAGAGTACAAAGAACTTAAATGACAGATTACATGTAATGCCATTGAACCATTGAGTTTAAATGAGAATGCTTCCCTAGCCAACTTGTTGCGGCTGAAGCCTGCCTATTATTTGTAATTATTTTTAACAAGGTTAACCGCTTATTATTTGTAATTATTTTTAACAAGGTTAACCTTCATACAGGGACTTGAATAACCATTACCACAATAACAGTATGCAATGTGTTCTGTTTTATGTGAGATGTAGTTCTTTGTTGTCATGGTTATTTGTTTAGTTTTCTATTGTTATTTTGATTTACAATGTGCCTACATATATTTACAGACACCTATGAATTTTCTGTATATCGACATGGCTGTACTGTTTAGAACACAGGTTGGAGGGTTTACTCATGGTTTTACAAAGTTAGAGAAATTAAATTGTGTAAGAATTGCTTTTCAAGTACTTATACTCTGTTAGTTATATTCTGTCAGCAAAGCTTATTTAATTATTAAGGCTTTTAGAGGCTTAGTGTGTTATGCACACTAATAACAGGTGTTTTAGAGTTTTTTACTTAAACGTATTTGTGCTACACAAAAAAATTAACTGTATTTTTATGATTTAACTTAACAATCTCCGGATTTACTAATCTGCCGTGCAGGACTAAACTAGTCCTGCACGTAAGCGGCAGTTTAAGAGGAGGACGGCAGAGCGCCATGCATATTAATGAAGGCGCGATGCCTGAGCTCCAATTCCTACACTGAGCATGGACAAGTGCAGGGGGTGTGTCTGAGAGCAGAGCAGAGCTCTCAGAATAATCACACGCCTGCAAAGTAGAACAGAAGAAACTATAAATAAATGAGCGAAACCACTCATAGGTGTCCGCATATCTCCACCAACAGTCCCCATGTGTTCAACAGCAGCAGTACATTGAAATAAAATGGAGAAACTCTTGTATTAATTTTATTTAAAACCCTGAGTACAGCTAACCATAGGTGCGTGGGTATGCCCATCGCTTAGCTATGGTTAAAGCAGCTGAAAAGGCTGAAGAGGATAACAAGGAATATATATGCAAATGAAGCAGCACAGCAATAGTGTAGCTGTTAGGACATCTGCCTAGCGAACAGGCATTCCTGGTTCAAGTCCCACTGCAGCACAAATCATTTTCCATGAGAAATCTGTATATGAACATATTTATACATCGTTTTGCTGTATAACCTACATAATAGCATTTAAATGTGAACAGGAGTACTGCATGAAATGCACATGTGAAGTGTCAGTGTCATAATGAATAAGGCACTAGTAAGCAGGTTTAAGCACAAATATGCAGTAGCAAGCGTGTCTAAGTGTGTTTGCGCAGGGGTAAGCATTGCCTACACAGATTAAGCAAAGCAGAAGCTAACTGTGTGTAAGAAACTGTATCTGGAGGTTAGCTGTGCTTACCGTTGTGCAAACACACGCATACCTGCTTACAACTGCTTTAAAGTGCCTTAATCACTCTGGATCTAATGGGCCATGTCCTGCTCAGCAACAAAATAAACTGCCTCTCCAAGGCATGAACCCAGGACCCTGCACTCCATACACAAAATGATTTACCAGTAAACCATGGCAGATATACATAACCTGAAGGTTTCACAAACATATCATGCAGCACAATCAGTCAACAGTACAGGAAATATATTATTATCACACCACATAACCTGTTAATGCAAGACGTCTGGACAAAGTATGCCACACTGTGGGTATAGATAGGAATATATGTCAACTAATGCTCTAATACACTTAAAATGTTGCTAGTTACACAGTGATATGTATTAGAACACATGTGTAGAAGGAGATGAAGTCTGAAACACAAAAGTGTTGCTGCTAGTTACTGACTTCAATGCTGCAATCATCCATGACAATTGCCAAGTGAATGAGGAACAAACCAAAATATGAGCCGAACATGCATGGACATATGGACAGACATATATCTGTAAATGTATACAGATAGACAGCTATATGTAGATATATATATATTAATGTATGACTCACAAATGATCATATAACATCAATTGTATATAGAGACATACATATGTTTATATGTATGTATATATATATATATATATATATATATATATGTGTGTGTGTGTGTGTGTGTGTCTGTGTGTGTGTGTGTGTATCTATATATATATATATATATATATGTATATACAGATGTATATATCTATAGATACATATATAT